>NC_080670.1:106579444-106884444 GCF_030247195.1 Topomyia yanbarensis | reverse complement strand
TGAGACTAAGTTTGGGCAAATCGGTCCAGCCATCACTGAGAAAAATGAGTGACATTATTTGACACATACGCACATACATACACACACACACACATACACACACACATACACACACATACACACACACATACACACACATACATACATACACACACACATACAGACTTTTTCCGATCTCGACGAACTGAGTCGAATGGGATATGACACCCGGCCCTCCGGGCCGGGATTAGGTTGACGTTTTTCAGAGTGATTGCATAACCTTTCTATATGAGAAAGGCAAAACGTCACCTTCAATGGCACCCACCTTAGCTAAGGAGTCCGCCTTCTCATTGCCCGGAATGGAGCAATGAGAAGGGACCCACACCAAGGTAATCTGGAAAGATTTGTCAGATAAAGCACTCAGTAGCTCCCGTATTTTCCCCAAAAAATACGAGGAATGCTTTCCATGTTTCATCGAGCGAATAGCGTCAATAGAACTCAGACTATCCGAGACGATGAAGTAATGGTCTGCGGGTAATGTGTCAATGACTCCAAGGGTATACTGAATAGCAGCTAGTTCTGCGGCGTAAACTGAAGCAGGGTCACTGAGTTTGTAGGAGGCGGTGAACTTTTGATTGAAAATACCGAAGCCAGTGGACCCTTCGAGGTTTGATCCGTCAGTATAAAACATCTTAGAACAGTCGACTTCTCGGAATTTATTATAAAAAATATTTGGAACCACTTGTGGGCGTATATGGTCCGGAATTCCAATAATCTCATCTTTCATGGATGTGTCGAAGAAAACAGTAGATTCAGAAGTATTTATGAAATGCACACGGTTGGGATTGTAAGAAGAAGGATTAATATTTTGCGCCATGTAGTCAAAGTACAGGGACATAAAACGGGTCTGAGAATTGAGCTCAACAAGCCTTTCGAAATTTTCAATCACCAACGGGTTCAAGATATCGCATCGAATGAGCAATCGATATGAGAGTTCCCAAAATCGATTTTTCAGCGGGAGAACGCCCGACAGGACTTCGAGACTCATCGTATGGGTCGACTGCATGCACCCTAAGGCGATATGCAAACAACGATACTGAATTCTTTCGAGTTTGATGAAATGTATGTTCGCGGCGGATCGAAAGCAGAAGCATCCGTATTCCATTACCGACAGTATCGTTGTTTGATACAACCTAATTAGGTCTCCTGGGTGGGCACCCCACCACGTTCCGGTTATTGTACGAAGAAAGTTGATCCTTTGCTGGCATTTCTGTTTCAGATACCGAATATGGCATCCCCAAGTACCTTTCGAGTCGAACCAGACCCCTAGATATTTTACTGTGAAGACCTGAGCTATAGTTTGACCCATTAATAGAAGCTGTAGTTGTGCTGGTTCACGCTTCCTAGAAAATACAACTAGCTCAGTTTTCTCCGTGGAGAATTTGATACCCAGCTTAATAGCCCATGCAGACAAATTGTCCAAGGTATTCTGTAATGGTCCTTGTAGATCGACAGCTTTGGGTCCCGTAACAGACAACACGCCATCGTCTGCAAGTTGTCTTAACGTGCAGGAATTGTCAAGACATTCATCAATGTCGTTGACGTAGAAATTGTATAACAGGGGGCTTAGACATGAGCCCTGGGGAAGGCCCATGTAGCTAAATCGTGATGTCGATAAGTCACCATGCGAAAAATGCATGTGCTTTTCCGACAACAAGTTTAGTAAAAAGTTGTTTAAAGTCGCTGAAAGACCATGCTGGTGCAGCTTCTCTGAAAGAATGTTGATAGAAACTGAATCGAAAGCCCCCTTTATATCTAGGAACACTGATGCCATCTGCTCTTTACTAGCATAGGCCATTTGAATTTCGGTTGAGAGCAACGCAAGACAATCATTCGTCCCTTTGCCTTTGCGAAAGCCAAATTGTGTATCTAACAGTAAGCCATTTGCTTCGACCCAATTGTCGAGGCGGGATAGGATCATTTTCTCGAACAACTTCCGGATACAAGATAGCATTGCGATCGGTCGATACGAATTGTGGTCGGAGGCTGGTTTTCCTGGTTTTTGGATGGCGATGACCTTCACTTGCCTCCAATCGTGTGGGACAATGTTAGCCTCAAGAAACTTATTAAATAAGTTCAACAAGCGTCTCTTGGCAGAGTCTGGCAGATTCTTCAACAATTTGAATTTGATTCTGTCTGGCCCTGGAGCTTTATTGTTACACGACAAGAGAGCAAGTGAGAACTCCACCATCGAAACAGGTGTTTCGTTCGCGTTATCGTGACGGGACGCGGCGCGGTAGATCTTCTGTGCCGGCGCGGAATCCGGACAAACCTTCTTGGCGAAATCGAATATCCAACGGTTTGAATATTCCACGCTCTCATTAGTACTGTTTCGATTTCGCATACGTCGGGCTGTTCCCCAAAGAGTGCTCATCGATGTTTCTCTCGTTAATCCGTCGACGAACCGGCGCCAATAACCGCGTTTTTTGGCTTTCATCAAACTCTTCATTCGCTTGTCTAACGTCGCGTACTGTCGAAAACTAGCGGGTAACCCGTCGTTCCGGAAGGTCTTAAACGCGGCGGCCTTCTCTGCGTACACGTCTGAGCACTCTTTATGGGAGAACGTTTTTGTATGTTCGCGCCGGGTCCTAGCTTAGTCTGAGCTTGATTCGCGCTGTCGAGAATCAAGCCAGCCAAAAAGCTGTACTCTTCCTCCGGAGGAAGTTCTTGAGTAGATTCGATGTTGTCGGATATCGCGGCAGCATAGCTCTTCCAATCGATATTTCGTGTGAGGTCATACGAAATATTGATTGTTTCCAATGGCCTTGAGCCGTTATTGATTGAGACTACGATCGGCAGATGGTCGCTACCGTGGGGATCAGGGATTACCTTCCACGCGCATTCTAACTTTAGCGAGGTCGAGCAAAGGGATAAATCTAATGCGCTTGGGCGCGCTGGTGGGGGAGGAATCCGTGTCATTTCACCCGTGTTTAGAATTGTCATGTTGAAGTTGTCGCAAATATTGTGAATTAAAGAGGAACGGTTATCATCATAAAGGCAACCCCATTCCGTACCGTGAGAGTTAAAGTCGCCTAAAACTAGTCGCGGTGCAGGCAGGGATTCTATGATGTCATGTAGCCGGCGATGCCCAATCGCGGTGTTGGGGGGAATATATATGGAAGCTATGCAAAGATCTTTGCCTTTGATTGTTACTTGACAAGCGACAACTTCAATACCTGTTATCGAGGGAAGGTTAATTCTGTAGAAGGAATAGCGCTTTTTGATCCCCAAAAGCACTCCTCCATAGGGGGTGTCTCGATCCAGGCGAATAATATTAAAGTCGTGGAAGTTGAGATCTATGTCGGAAGTTAACCAAGTTTCACATAATGCAAATGCATCGCAACTCAAATTATTTATTAAAATTTTGAAGGAATCGATTTTCGGGATGATACTTCTGCAATTCCACTGTAGAACAGTGATCAAATCCGTGACCTCGTTCGATGAGTTAGCCATCGAAGGATACAATCGCTGAAAGGAGGGGCCATTTAGCAGTCAACTGCTTCAAAAATGTTCTTACTGTAGGGAGAAAAGCTAACAACAGACTTTTAATAGGATCAGTTATATTGAAAGTTTTTATTATCCAGTCCACAATGTCCGAGAGTTTGATAATTTCAGTGCCGCGATTATTCTGGAACTAAAACTTGGGATTTTTGATGTTCCGGGAAGTGCTGGGAACTCCTTCTCTGAGTTTAATCCTCCGAGACCAGGAGCTAATTGCTTCGGTTTGGTTGCAACACTTCCAATTGATGTGACTTTCTGAGTCCCGTCAAGGGATACCTTCTGGCCTTTACAACGAACTTTAGGAGAGGAAATGTTCCTCCTCTTCCTATAACTTCTAGGCGCCCTAGTAGATGTTCCCTCTTGTGGGTCATCAGCCTCGCCCTCGTTAGGAGGCAAGTGAGCATAGATGTTTGTTGAGGTTGGTGGTGTAGCTTTCTTTAGCATTTCTGCAAAAGAACGTTCGGATCGTCCAGCAAGGGAACGTTTTAGTTTATCCCCGCGTAGTTTGTACGCGGGACATGCCGAGATATCATGCAGATTCTCTGCACAGTAAGGACACTTTTCGGCTTGCTTACTGCACGAATCATCTAGATGATTCTCCCCGCATTTTCCACAGCGGGCCTTATTGCTACAATGGGTGGCTGTGTGACCCAATTGTTTACACTTTGTGCAATTCATGACCCGCGGCACAAACAGACGCACAGGCAGACGAACCTTGTGCAAGAGGACGTAATTTGGCAAAGCGGTACCAGCGAAGGTCAACCGATAAGAGTTTGATTGGGGGTACGTTTTTGAACCATCCCCCGCAACTACTACTGAGTGCAAACGCTTGCACTCGAGTATTTTCACTGGCTGAAGTAAGCGGTCTCTGAAACGGCCAACCCCGTACTGCAGCAGATCCTCGCATGTCAAACTGCCATCGGTGACAACGCCTTCAGACTGTACTTTTACAGCTGGAATATACACGTGATAGTCCTTCGTAAAGTGCTCGCAGCAAGCAATATCGTTTGCCTGCTTTGAGTTAGTCAGCACGACCCTCAGCCTGTCTGAGCGGACCTTTTTTATTTCGATCACAGCCGAGAACCGTTCCGTTAGGTCTTTTGAAATCTGTAATAGATTCAGCGATTTTGTTTTGGGCCGAAAGAAGACCACAAAGGGACCGGTCGAGAGCTCTGGATATTGTTTGGGTCGGGGGAGAGCCTTAGGAGTCGATTCGATCTCCATTTGGCCATCCGGGGAGGAAGCCATCGACACCGTCAACGCACGGGGTCAGCACCCGCGCAAACGGGAAAAAGCCGTAAATGTATCAAAAAGGTAGATTTCACTTATCTGTATACTCGTTTCCCACGACGCACCAGTCCAGCTTAAATAGCTGGTTATTGTTCAATCCTCGCTTTACGAACAAAAGGTTGAGGAATGTGGCCTAACGGTTAACACACGCACAAAAGAAAATAAAAGTCCAAACCTCGAAGAGGCAGAGAATGGCAAAATAACCTTGAACGCGGATTACTGCACTGTTCTTTTTCCAACAGACCGAAAACAAAACACTTCTATCTCGATCGAGCGATGCGTAGAGACTGAAAACTAATTTCTTTGTTTGTTTAGTGTTTATTTGACCAACTAGGAAACTAATCCACTGGGCATTTAATGTGCGTGGGGAATACGTATGATCTTATCTGAGTGAAGTGATGACCATTGAATCATGAATGAGGGTTGAGTATTGACAGTTCGCGAGAAGAAACAGAAGCCAGCTACTAGTTCTAGTAATTAGTGTGAAAATTCGCGTCGTGGGTAGTGTATTCGACATACAAAGCACATACGTTTCAGGTATTTCGGTAGTGCTTATTTTAAGTCGTTTAAAATACGCTTTAGTTAGCTTAAAAACGCGCGTGAATAACAAAACAATCGGCTCCTTATTCAATTGTTCGCGGAGAAAGAAACCAATGCATATTTGTCGTTTTATTTGCTTTGGAATACCAACGATTATACACGATAAATAATACCGATATTAAAATATCTTCAATTACATAGGTATTGCGATATCTATTTCAATAAATGTCTCGAAACGCTAAAGGTAATCGCTTTTCATATTGTATTGTTTGTGAAATGTCGTGTTTCGCCGGAATAAAGAAACAAGGAATAATAAAATCGGTCCCATACCGTTTGATACAATTAAACGTAAGCAACACTCCCGACTGTCGGCAATGCGCAGCTGTAGTTGCTTTTTTCACAAACTGAGAATTTCAAAATTAATTCAACAAACGATAAATCTATCATAAATTCTCGGCAGCCGGCTGCTCAGAGCAAAGAACACTGATAACTTCTGAGAGTTACATAGTTCGTATCACTTATCAAGGTGAGTTCAGATTTATGTAACTATTTACCCCATCCTACTAGCAAAAACTCCTTCCCATGACAAACGTGAAGATGCAGAGGTATACACGGTCTCCATTACAACGTTTATTACACTAACATTCCTTTACTTCCCCGATGACTGTAAGGACGTGGCCGGCGCCGTTATTGGCATTTCAAAGTATAGAAGTGCGAAAGGTGCACATTGAGAATGAATAGCTACTCCCAGGTCCCATTCGTTGATTCTCTGTGCAATTTCGCTTGTTCTAGGCAATCACGGAATAGCAACTACGAATTGTACGGTCATCATGCTCATGCTCAATCTTTGTATGTTTACATTCGTATTGATTTACATGTCCTTTAAATTTCATTATTTTTTGTGTGCACGATTTTCACTTTCCTGGGCAGCCGCAGAGTTATGACCTCATCGTACATCCCGTTCCAAAGAGTTGGACCAAGAATGGAGCCTTGAGGAACGCACGCTGTGACTGGCATTGACTTCTGCCCTTCGCTCGTCTCGCACAGTAGCGCTCTGCTCTAGAAGTAGCTCTTCAGGATCTGGCATAGATAGTTGGGAACCCTCATTCTGTGCAGCGCTGCAGCAATGGTTGTCCAGTGACCACAGCCCAGTATCGATATCCTCTTCACTTCTGTTTAGGTGCCTTCTCAGCACTATTAAACATTGTCCGAATTGCATCCACTGTTGACGCTTCTTGCGCAATTCGAGCTGCCTCTTAGTTAGTCCGCACTCCCCCTCCGTGCATTTCAATAACCTATTAAGGATGATTCTTTCCTGGAATTTTCCGAGTGTAGTACCAGCTTCTATACCTTCCAAATTTCGGGGAACCTTTATTTAAACACTTCTGCAGCATCATCCTGAACACGTCCGGATATGCTAGGATCGCAGCTTTCAGCGCCACGTTTGGTATTCTATCTGGACCGGGGTCTTTCTTTGATTTCAGACACTTCGATGCTTTGTCGAGCTCATCGTTACTTACCGATCGTGCGTGTATTCTCCTTTCACCTTCGCCGTACGGTGTTGGTGGCCAGATAGTTGGATATTGCTTCGGGAAAAGACCCTTGATAATTATATTCAGCTAACTCGGGCACATTTTGGCTGGCGTCGTCGAACCCTTCATTTTCGCCATCACGACTCGGTACGCGTCACCCCAGGGATTAGCGTCTACTTCTCGTCACAGCTCTTTGGTGTAATCTGATTTTTTAAGTCTGGTCTCCCATTTTAAAGCGGCCCTAGCTTCCCGAAACGCTGCCTTGCGCTCTGCTCTATCTGACTCCGATAAAACTCTCTG
This sequence comes from Topomyia yanbarensis, assembly GCF_030247195.1. Lineage (NCBI taxonomy): Eukaryota > Metazoa > Arthropoda > Insecta > Diptera > Culicidae > Topomyia > Topomyia yanbarensis. The sequence continues at coordinate 106,877,242 of NC_080670.1, read as the reverse complement.
AGCCCGCATTCTGGCTCTGAGACAAGCAGTGCGTAGTGTACTAAACGTTTCGTTCTACCAATAAGCTGGACCCCGTCTATTACATGGTTCCAGTTTTCGCGGCATTGTGGCGTTACAAGCCGCCACAATCCTTCTTGTAAGATTAGTCGTACCCACGTTCTCGGTCCAGCCTTTCGACCGAAATGCCTCAACGAAGAGGTCTTTGTTTAAGGCATTCGTCTTCCGCTTTCGCTCATCATGCTACAGTAGACTTGGTACGGGTACGGGTCTGCAATCAAAGTGACATCACGCATAGTTTCTGTCGTAGACTTCCAGAGCAGTTGCTGTGCGGCGTCACAGTGATTCAGATTTATCTGGGTTATCTCAGTTACCATCATGTGTGTATATGTATGCACACTAATGCCATGTAGCAATGGCTGACCCGATCTTAACAAGTTTCAATTGAAAGTCCTAATGTGGCCATTACACGCTATTATTTTTGTTTTTGGCTGTGTTGTTTGCTTTCTGAGATATGGGTGATTTTGTTAAAATACGATATGTTCCTATGTTTTAATTGCCGCAAGGTTCTACTGTATCGATTTTGTTGGCTATTTTTGGCAAATTTCAGACTAAGAGAAACGAAAGCAATGAAATTGAAAGACCGATAGGTATTCTAGAGCGAATCAGTTATAAACTTAGAACGGAAAACTAGGACACGGCATGCTCATATGGACATGATCGAAAGGAAATGTGAACAATTCGTTGCTTTCTGCTAAGTAGGAGTTGGGCGTTGCAACCAAGTCTACCGCATGGTCTATGCGGATGGTGATGAGTTATGTTCTGCCATAGACCATGCGGTAGACTTGGGTGCAACGCCCAACTCCTACTTAGCAGAAGCCAAAGAATTCTTCACATTTCCTTTCGATCATGTCCATATGAGCCTGTCTAGTCCCAGTTTTCCGTTCTAAGTTTATAATTGATTCGCTCTAGAATACCTATCCGTCTTTCAATTGTATTGCTTTCGTTTCTCTTAGTCTGAAATTTTCCGAAAACAGCCAACAAAATCGATACAGTAAAATACGACATGTTTTAAGCATATACGTTTCAAACAAAGCAATTCAGTTCTCTCTTACCAATTGTCAATAACTAAAAAGCAGTTCGTTTCATGAAGAGTATTTAGTATATCTTCTGACCTCGCGCAAAGCAGAAGCAAAAAATTGCTAGCTATAGCAGGCTATAGGCACCAGTGTAGTAAGCCAGCGTTTTGCTCTATATCAGTGCACAAACAATATTGCACCGTTGCCCCTGGCTGCGGAGTGAAATGAATCTGCCAAATGAAACAAAAGTGCCCGTGCTACGGAATAATACGATTTCGATCGTCTTTAATAAAACCCACAGTTCAGGAAGTGGAACATTTAGTTACAGTTAAAATGAAGCTTAATCTCGCTGAAGTTACGTACATTCAGCTGCACCACGTCAAAACTGTGTTTTGATCATGTTTAAAAGATTGACACAGGCAGGAAATTTCATTGCAAAGAACCACATGCAACACGAGGTCGAATTTAATAACACCAGAATCTAGATCCCCGTGCATATGGAAAACGATATGGTGCGTATCCATGATTTGCCCTTGCGCACTAAGGAAGAGTAAATCAAACGAATCATGATGCAATATGGAGAAGTAGAATCTATTACGAATGAAACCGGAAAATTTTTTGAATGACTAAACCAATACTTTCTTACACGACTCTTGACACCGAGAGAAGGCGTAACCTATAGGCAATCAACGCTAATCACATATCTCGGGCAGACCCCAACATGCCAATTCTGCAACCATACAGCCTACTACGGAAAAACATGCGCCGAAGCAACTAGTCAAAACTCATCTACTACAGCCAACTCTAACAAGCAGTCGCCAACACTTACAGATAAACCAAAAACAACGATCCAATTCATCAATAATGCAGGTAAAACGATCGCGACAGCAGGAAAGTAGTACCGATGTGACATAGACGTGAACGATAACGCGAGAAAAGGCAGACTGAATGACCCTCAAGCTGCTTCACCGCCAAGGAAAAGGTTCTCAACATGCAGAAGCAAGCTGCGTCAACACGATCTGACAAACAGACAATCTTAGAACATTTTTATTTTTACTTATTGTAAAAACTTAAAAGATCCACGACTCAGTTGTGCTAACGCATTGAGCCGTGTCAAATAAACCATTAGAGAATTATTTTAGGGTATTTTAGGGACAAAACTAACCCGATATTGAGTATAGGGGATGAAAACACATCTATGTAAATCAAAGAATTTTAATCCGAAAACTTTTTGTTAATTTACTCAATAATGAATGAACTATTTCTCAAAAATTAATACGTAATTTCACTTTGAGAACAAAGAAATGTAAGCTCACTTCAAAGTGATTTTCACAGTTTCTGCATCCACCTCTGGAATTAAGCATCCCGCTGTGAGGTAGATGTTGGATGGTATATGAACACACAGATCATCAAATAATCCACCTAGTAGTGAGATAATAGATTTATCATATAATACTTATTCATATTGTACTCGCCGCATCACCGAGAGCAACTATACTTTTGAATGCCAAAATTCTAGTGAAAACTTGACTTCTTTCACAAGATTTGGGTTATACTGATCATTGCTCAAAAATTACCAGATGCGCGTTATTTATAATAAGGCAAGGAATCAAAATATCGCATAGTATATAAAAATAATCTCTTTCTATTCGTGTTTGTGGAAACTGTCACGACCAGCATCTATTTTGCTAATTCTCTATGCATTTTTATGTTGTGTCATAAGATCTTCTACTAATCTGAAATATTTGTTAATGTCCAACCTAATTTGATGTGTGAGATGCAATTGTGTAGGTTTAAGAAAACAAAACTATTTTTGCCGGCTATTTCGCTGTAAATTGGTATTGTATTTTAGTAGAAACTCACATGAACAAATTCAATATTAAAACCTACTGGGCAAAGAAAAATATTTGTATTTAGAGAATACTATAACTAATTTCTGTTCAAATTCTGCTTTTTGAAAATTTGTATTTCTGTATCTTACTATCATCTCATTTTACGAAGACTTAAAAAATAACGTTAAACATTTTAAATTTCCTTGAAAAAAAATTTCTCGCGGCTTTAGCGCAAAATAATCTTTACCTTTTTGCAATATCATTTTGTTAAAGTTTATGGAATTGACAATTTTTCAATCCCAGATAACTCATGAACAATTGATGCATGGATTTTTTTTACGAATAATTAAAGTTGCGTTTTCTTATGATCTGACTGGAAATATGGATTTTTTTTATATTTTTATCATTTGGCTTATATATCCTGCAATAAACAAAATCAATTTGCAATCACTACGCTTTCAATTGGAAGTATGATTTGGCATAAAACGTTAATAGAAGAAAATGATGCGTATTTATTGTAGTTTAAGATAACATTGTGGGTTATTGTGGTTTTAATGGTTTTAGTGGTTTGTGAATGGCTCAAAATACATTTAGAAAACATAGTTAGGAAAGAAATCTTTTTTCTCTCGTAAAGCAGTGCTATTTATAGCGACTGAACAATCCGGGTATTTGATGCGAGCCATGGTTGAATGGATTAGAGATTTCCAGGGAGCAACCTTCCGGTCACGCTCCACACACATATTTCCCAAGATTGCATATCTCCACACACATATTTCCCAAGATTGCATATCTCCAGCGAAAGCAATGCTTTCGCCATAATTCACGGAGCGTGCGGAAGTATAAGTTGAGCCAGGTTGCAGGTCTAACTAGAAATGATTCTTTATTTTACTTTTTGTTTTACAGAGCGACAGTGTGTGCACCAAAAATTTTTTTTTTAGATTACTTATATAACATAACATTTAAAAATTTAATGTATAGCATATCAAATTTTTAAATTCAAATAGATAGGGCGCCCTATCTATTTGAATTTAAAAATTTGATATGCTATACATTAAATTTTTAAATGTTATGTTATATAAGTAATCTAAATAAAAAATCTTTGTATGTTGTATTACTAGTGCTACACACCAAAAAATTATGAATTTTATCATTGACATAATTGCAAACATGACACAATTTAACAACCCGTAATTTGCTAAATGACGAAACATTACCGTGTTCCGTTTAATTTTACATGAAACATATACTTTACATGCGCAGTGACATAAAATTACACTTACTGCCGTTGAGAACAAACGCCATATGTTGAGTAAAATTACACGAGTTACGAAAATCAACGTCATGTAAAATTAAAACCAAACGTATAAATAAGTTATTTTTGATGCTCGTATAAGTCAGCGTCAGGAGACGTAAATTTACACGATTTTTTCTAGGTGTGTATATGAAAATATGGAGAATAAAAATATATACAAAAATAGAAGTTTGCAAACGTACTATTTTATCATTTTACTACTAATCTATTATATTATTAATAACAATTATTCATATACACCACACGTTCTATATTCAACGTATGTATAATTTATTACTATGTATTTAGAGAATTTATGAATTATATATATTTTTAAAAGTATAAAAGTGTTTTATTCTTGATTTGTGAACTCGGTCTATCTTTTCTCCAATTTGTATATCTGCATTTGTTCCCATGTCTTCAATAACTTTGTATGGTCCACGGTAAATGCTTTCTAATTTTAATCCTACTTCATTCCTCAAAAGTATAAGATCTCCTCTGTTGTAGGTTTTTACATTTCTTATAAAAGAAATGTATAGAGTTCGTTCAAACTCTCAAGATTTTTTCCGAGACCCGGAGGGCCGAGTCTTATATACCAATCGACTCAGCTCGACGATTTGGGACAATGTCTGTGTGTGTATGTAACGGACAAACTCTCATTCGTGTTTCTCAGCAATGGCTGAACCGATCTTATCCAAACCAATTTTAAATTAAAGAACTATCAAACAGTAAGAGGAGAGATGGATGAAATTTTTCACCTGTCGCGTTTTTGCACGAATAAAAATTTCTGTTTAACAAATACAAAATAGTTATGGAAGTGGTTCATAAAGCTGAACTAGCCAGTGAATAATTGCATCAATACATTAATCAGGAAGCCTGTACCTGAACCTTGAAGATCCTTCGATGTCCTATCAATGATAGTAAGGGTTTTTTTCTGCCTACTTATTGCCAACAGATCAGGAAAGAAGGCTTTTCCGGATTCGTTTGTAGTTCAAGAGGATTGGTCCAACTTTTGAGTCCGGTGGCCGGCCCAGGGCCTCCGCTGGAGAGCTCCAGCGCAACAGCGGTGAAGGCACTTTGCAGCTGTTATATCGTCTTCAAATCTTTATTGGCGCGAAGCATTCAGTAGCAGTCGAGTACGGCACAATAACGGAAGCATTGATGATGACAGTTGCGCTATCGGAGTCTACGCCAGCTTCTGTCAGCTGAAACCGATGTGTCAGCTGCTCTCTGATTCGCAGTCGCTTTGACGTATGACTTTTTGGGACCCCAGATTTATTGTTGGTGAGCTCGTTCTGATTTTTTTATTATCTAAATAGTGTTATCTTTATAGTTATCTAATCCTTTTCAAATTGGAACGTGAACTTGAATACGTGCTTCTATAGTAATTTTTTCTCTCAAAAGTCATACTAACAGAATACCAATAAAATATTGATTAAATCAAAATTCGCAGGATTGAAAGTTGAATCACTATTCATTAGACGACTAAATGAGTTAAAATAATTTGCTTTCAATTTAATTTATTTTTTCCTAAAATAATTTGCTATTGTTTAGAGAACGTGTAACCTGTCGGTATTTGGTCTTCCAGAATTCTTAAGCTCCATAGACTACAACAATCAGTTAATTTATTTCGAATGGCTGTATTGTCGGAGACTAATTAGAAAAACTAGATAACAAAATATGATTGTATGGACGAATCACTTGCTTGATGCGATCTTCTGCTCCCACGTATCTTCACCTCCGCGACACTTGTGAGGGAATCAGATGAAGCGCCGTCCTTCCATTAAATAGGTGGAGTTGACATTTCTTTTGTCCTTCCTTGTGAACAGTTGGGATGGGGACGGCCGGCAGTGGTGCTTTTCATGTGTTGAAGTTCCAATATCGGTCGAAGTATCACATGCACTATTTCTTAAGAGTGTTTTATTCTTTGTCATGTTTTATTTTTATGAACTGGTGCATGGTGGTCATCATTATAATATATTGTATTTTATTATCATATTCCTTACATTCATCGTATAAGTAGCATGCATTTTGCTCATTATATAATTGTTTTACGCTATATTTTCCACAATTCATAAAGAAATAATATTCTATGCATCACTGAGAATGTACAGAGGAAAATGTTTTTCTAATATTTATATTTACTAGGTACAGCATATATTACATTCATTACATACAGTTGCTATATTCATATATAGAATCCATGATGTTCAATATGCTAACTATACTCAAAACATTCTATTTACTGAAATCGCTATTTTATGCATTACATGACATAGTCTGTTAACTTGTGCTTACTAATATTCATTATTTTTCACTTTCTCTTTTATTTAAAATAATATAAATGGGGATTATATTCATTAAATTTTGCATACTCATTATTTCCAGAAAAGCTATGTGTATATTTCTTTCATTTTATTTGTGATATATTAATTCTATAAATAATGAACTTTGCCTTTATTATATGTAGAAGTAGGATGTATTGCAATAATTGTATTTTGCCTAATAAATAATAACTTGTCGGTAACATTTAATTACATTTAATTACGTCGAGGAAATCGTTCCTGTGAAATCCCACCGTGAAGGATGAAAACATTGTAGGATCTGCGAGTCTTCGACGATTCTGGGTATCCTTCGGGATCGTAAACCAAACCATTCCAAAAAGCGGCTGCTGCTGCTGTAAAGTAGTAAGAACGCCATGTCCGAAGGTCGATAGGTTGCCAAGACTCTTTTGTCTCGATGGATACAATGGGATCATGTTGGCGACATTGGAAATAAAACGATGTTCTATTACAATCGGATTGGGGGACCCAGCATTACTTAACCGGTGAGTTTGTTCTAATTACACTAGTTTACAAACAAAAATAAGTTGCGAGAAGACGTGTTTTCTAGGCTCACTTTGGGTTGCTGAGCACGAAAACAGTGTTGATTGTTTTTTGGGAAGCGCTTTGGAGATTTTTTAAAAAAACATTTTTTCGTCTTTTTGTTGTTGGTCTAAATTCAGTGAGAAATGTGTAATGTGTGTCGACCACAAGTATATATTTTCAGAGTTACATGCGGCTAAAGTCGAAAAAAAAATAATTTCAAGAAACCACGAAAATTGTTCTTGTCAAACTTTGATCGCTTGAAACATCAATAAATTTATATTTGGTTTACACATATTGCATAGAGCGAGTAAAGGCGCTTTAACCTAGGCTTAATGAGCCAGGGCAAGGTGTAAATACCTCTGTCCCATCCCAAAGGACCAAAGGAGTGACATTAACCTTTTTGCCAAGTCACTCCCAACGATTTATCATATCCCCTTTAAACTGAAACGATCGGTACGGTTGTCCTCGTTTCTTCCTCCTTCGAGATTCAAAAGGATTCGCTAGTTTGGTTATTCATTAAATGAATAATTTAATTACTGTATAATTTTGTATTTGTATTTGTATTTGTATAAAAAAAAGTCCAACTGACAATTTGTCTTAATGAACTATACTAAACTAAGGTAAACTAAACATAATTAAAATAGTGACAATACACGACGACGAAACTGCGATGAGTTCATGACGAAGTCAAAAATTTCAGCAAACTCGTTGAAGCGACGACTCATTGCTAAAATTGGACTATTGGTAGCATAGTTAGTGCTGCGCATTTCAGAATGCAGCAGGGCTCGAGGGCGAAGAGAACGGGTAGGCGCGTAGATGTTGATTTGCGCTAGTAGCTCCGGATCATCATATTCAGCCAGCAGAATCTTTGACACGAAGGTAGCTTGCGCTGCATGTCTCCGGCGTGTTAAACTATTAAGTCCTAAAAGACGACAACGGTCCTCGTACGGTGGCAGGTTTAATGGATCGTTCCACGGCAATTCGCGTAACGCATATCGTATGAATTTACGCTGGACTGCTTCGATCCTAAGGCTCCACGTAGCTTGATACGGGCACCAAACGACGTTTGCAAATTCCAACTGCGGGCGCACCAATGAGCAATAAAGAGCCTTGAAGCATAGAGGATCCCGAAATTCGTTGGATATTTTGAAAATAAAATCATCTTTAAAACAATCTCTGCACAGTAGGCCTGGCCGTTTTAATATTTGCGACATATTACATATAATATGCTTCAAATGTTAATATTGACAAGAAAAACGCATTTAATCCACCTAACAGTGTGATGAGACATTTCTTATAACTCTTATCACTCTCTTCGGATATTATATCGTTTGAGAACATTTAGAGCTTGATGCTTCGTGATGTTTTTTGATAACACATACTACATGGGATAGTGGCAGGACTCAGAGAATCGCTCAAATCAGCATAGGACAACATCAGTGCTAGAAATCTCAAACCAAAGCAATGGGAAAGCGAAAAAATGGCCCATAAAATAGACATACAAACGAATTATTGCTAATGCTCTGTTAATAAAATATCTAAATTCCTCAATCAATGCATTGTGGTGGGAAAACTGAATTTTCCTAAAGGGGTTATATATTGTACTGAGCCAAAAAAATCGATTTTTTATTGTTTCGAAGTTTATACTTTACTCAAATTTCCAACGCGACTGAGAACTAAGAAATCTACGCTTTTTCTTGAAAAGGGCGATACTAGCAGTGATACCATTCAAAGAAAATCAACAGTGAATATTTCCAGACTTGGTTTTATTTCCTATTTAGGAGCTATTGTGTTTTTTTACATTCTTGATTGCATGATTCAGTGATCGAAACCCAAAACTTTATAAAGAATTTGAAATTATTAAATTAAAATTTGTGTTTGCTATTCAAATTGTCAAAATGATAGTATCGCCCCTTTGGCGATTGTTTACCTTTTCAGTCCCACCTATCAGCATTGAAGTATCGCCCTTACGTTTTTTTACAATAACTAACGTTTTACGTTGAAATGAAATCGCAGCTTCTGATATCACGCTATCTCTGAAGTGCATGCGTGCATAGTTCCAAATTTTACTTCGACATCAACTTTTTCTAAAGGTGACTTCCTTGATTTGGTCACTATTTATTAAAAAAATCGAGGTTAAATGAAAAATAAAACTATTAAAAAATTTCAAATAGTTTATAATTTTCACAAACTTATTAGGTAAAATTGCTTTCGTAATATTGTGTAGGAAAAAAGCTGAAAATTTCAAATGTTTCAAAGATTTTCTTCCATTTAATTCCACTATGTTGATTGAAACATTACGTACATTCCACTAAGACCTCCGTTCGCGTATATATGAAAATTTCAGTTTTTTCTCTATCTGCAACATATAAACCCTTAAGTATACCAATTAATTGGTATACGAATTGGAATAGGTTCGCCAAATTTTGGAAGAAGTCTATAGTCCCTTGAAAACTACCTAAAAATTGTTGTAGTTCGAAGCAATAAAAAATCCCCAAAAATGAAATGTACCTATTAATGTGAAACACAGTGAATAATACATACAATAAAGACCCATTTTCATCAGTCTCGTGGTGCATTTTCGGCTGACAAAATAGGGACATTGACTAAATCGGGTAATTTTTTTTCTTTATAATAAACTGAAACTGTTAAAATATTCTTCCCGTCCCTTGATGTGGTCTGATAACTATTTCTGATTATGATGAACTTTTTATTTTTGCATATTTCCATCTTCATGATAAGGAAACATGCTCAAGAAAGGATTTACTCGAATTCAGTCTTGTTCGTCTGCTAGAGCCCATCAAACATGTGTTCATATTTGGCTGATAAAATCGGGGTTTCAATTTATTATAATAGATATTCAGCATTCGAAGAAGTTTCTTGTGAACGAGCGTAGAACGACTTTGTTTCTACTTACTTGAAGTCAGCGGCGTAGCCAGAAATTCGGTTTGGTGAGGGTTTGGTGAAAATCGATCTTACTGTCCAAACGGCATAATTCCGAAACCATAATTTTTGAAGTTTTAAAATTAAGCAGAATTATTTTTCAGAAAATAGTAACAGAGTTCGTGTCTTTAGCGAATTTGTTGAGTCTTTATTGTAGTCATGATTGTTAACCTGAGAAAATTCACCATAAATACTTCTTGGACGATATACCGTCAGAATTATTTTATCAAATGAAGCGCTGTTTAACGTTTGTAAAACTCATCGAAAACACTAAACCTCCGAGATTGGCGGTTTCAGAATGATGCTATCCTTAAATTACCGTTTTTGAGCATTTGACCTATACATATAATTGGCCATACAACAAAAATGAAATGCTCATCAAAATCGATCAGGACCTGCTAGAGTCGCATGGAAATCGTCATTTTTCATAAATTTCTCTCTACATTCGGAAAGTGTTATCCTCGTTATTAATCATATTACGTTTTCGTCTCAACTCGACGCATTCCCAAAATAAAAACCTGCTTTAATCCACCTAGTGATGCAATTGTGCTTTTCTCATTTGTCCAGACTACGATTCCATGGCTGATTATGTTCAATACAATGGTGGAAATGAATATTACGTGTTCAGTACGATTTGCACATACATACAATGGATCAACAGCCACGATCTTGAGATACTATGTGATACTGAAACATCGCTTGAAACCAGCGGCGGATCATGGAGAAAGATCCGGGAGGTCCGGGTCCTGCCGAAAATTTTCAACTTGTTAAGAAATTTTAAACTAGTTTTAATTTTAAAGTAGCAACCCCTCACTGCATACTCCCTCCGGGCCGGTATGATTGTCGATTTTTAGAGTGATTGCATAACCTTTCTATATGAGAAATGCAAAAATGTGCAAAAGTCCAAAAAAGTCAATTTTTGTCAAACATTATTTTTTTCGAGTTTACATCAAATCTCAATGTTTCATGCATTTTAAAGTCATTTGGCATCAAAAATACAAATTTGATTTTGAAAATGTTTCATTTCAGTTTATATGGGAATTTGATGTGTGATTGCACTCTTCAACTCGTAACTCTGGAACCGGAAGTCCAATCAATAAAAAAAAATCAATTGCAGCCGATGGGAAGGTTGTACCTTTCATTTGAGACTAACTTTGTGTAAATCGGTCCAGCAATCTCTGAGAAACTGAGGTTACATTTTTTTCCACATACACATATACACAGACATTTTCCGATCTCGACGAACTGAGTCGATTGGCATATAACACTTGGCCTTTCGGGTCGGGATTAGAATGACGAATTTTAGAGTGTATGAGAAAGGCAAAAACATTTTTAGCAAATGTTGAAAGTTATGCATTTTTTTGGTGAGCAGTTCTATGTTTCATAGACATTAAATCAATTTTATCTTCGCTTCCTATTAAATAAAGACCTTTATTACAGTACATCTCTACAAAAGCGAGCTCAATTTGAAAAGAAATCTGAGGATTATGATTGATTACAGAACTCTGGAATTTTCTATTGGAATGTTTTCAGGCAGGAATTTGATATTGATGCTATTAGACAACTGTGAAATCAAGACCAATAGATCAGTTACATATCAGGACCCCATTCCGACAATTTATCAAAAGTCCTCATGATGTTTAAAACAACAGGTTATCAATCTACGGACCAGATAATTGTTATTGTAATATTGAATTAAATCAGTCTGCATCAATAAATTTTCAACTTCAATCCATTATTTTTTTTGGTTGTGGTGGGTGGGAGGGGGGTTGTATGGTGTTAAACCCCAAAACCTTCTCTTGGCTACGCCTTTGCTTGGAATTATTTATTTCGCTTTTCATGTTCCGATATGTTTCAGGTCGATCCGATGGTTATAAGTTAGAAAAATTGCAGTCAGAAGGTTCGTACAAATGAACATTTTTGCACTGATAAGTTATCAAGTTCCTTCCAGACAACTTGAAGGTGTTCGGTGATTATTTCTAGCGGTTGTAGATAGAAAAATGAAATACAAAATTCGTTTTATCGTAATAATGTTTGGCTTATTTCAATGGATTATTACTATATTGAACAATAAATAGGCGACAAAAGGTAATCCACAAACAACAAGCCATAACTTTTAAAGTATTCAAAATAGATATTTGAAGTCTTCAGTAAAGTTATTCGCAAAAGTAAGAGCTACAAATTTGCTGAAGCCATCATTTCGATATAATCACTTCCAAGAAAATTTATGAAAATATCTCACTCATAGGGAGCACTATACCAAAAAAAAGGGCATATTGCCTCCATTAAATTCTCCGAAGATACTATTGACCTAGAATAAGCCGTTTTGGCGTTAATAATAGATTACATGTTTTTGGTCATATTTCTGGCAATGGGAAATGATAAAAATCTTTCGTCCGCATTTAATGTTAAATATCTCTTTTGATAATAGTCCGATTTCAACAATCTATAGCTTGTTCGAAAGGTATTCGTTAAAGCTATCTAAAAACATATAAATTGTTAATCTATATTGTCAATTTCGCCAGATAATTCAAAAAAACTGCAAAAAACGCCATTTTTACGCATTCAAACATTCATATCTTGGAAACTAAACGTCAGAATCAAAAACAAATTAATAGCGTTCATACTGTTTTTTAGTTCTTTCATTTAAAATTGGTTTGGATAAGATCGGTTCAGCCATTGCTGAGAAACACGAATGAGAATTTGTCCGTTACATACACACACACACACACAGACACACACACACACACACAGACATTGTCCCAACTCGTCGAGCTGAGTCGATTGGTATATAAGACTCGGCCCTCCGGGCCTCGGAAAAATTCTTGAAAGTTTGAGCGAATTCTATACATTTCTTTTATAAGAAATGTAAAACACTAAAGTGTAACTGCAGTGCTTTCCAGGATGCTTTTCAATACTGGCTGTGTAAGGATTAGAATAGAATAGAATAGAATAGAAAGAACTATCAAACAGTAAGAACGCTATTAATTTGTTTTTGATTCTGATGTTTAGTTTCCAAGATATGAATGTTTGAATTTGTAGAAATGGCGTTTTTTGCAGTTTTTTAAAATTATCTGCCGAAATTGACAACATAGATTAACAATTTATATATTTTTAGGCAGCTTATACAAATACCTTTCGAACAACCTATAGATTGTTGAAATCGGACTATTATCTAAATAGATATTTAACATTAAATGCGGACGAAAGATTTTTATCATTTCCCATTGCCAGAAATATGTCCAAAAACATGTAATCTATTATTAACGCCTAAACGGCTTATTTTAGGTCAATAGTATCTTCAGAGAATATAATGGAGGCAATATGCCCTTTCTTTTGGTATTGTGCTTTTGCTGATTAATCCCCCTATGAGTAAGATATTTTTACAAATTTTCTTGGAAGTGATTATATCGAAATGATGCCTTCAGAAAATTTGTAGCACTTACTTCTTCGAATAACTTTACTGAAGACTTCAAATATCTATTTTGAATACTTTAAAAGTTATGGCTTGTTGTTTGTGGATTACCTTTTGTCGCCTATTTATTGTTCAATATAGTAATAATCCATTGAAATAAGCCAAACATTATTTCGATAAAACGAATTGTGTATTTCATTTTTCTATCTACAATCGCTAGAAATAATCACTGAACACTTTCAAGTTGTCTGGAAGGAACTTGGTAACTTATCAGTGCAAAAATGTTCATTTGTACGAACCTTCTGACTGCAATTTTTCTAACTTATAACCATCGGATCGATCTGAAACATATCGGAAAATGAAAGCGAAGTAAATAACTCCAAGCAACGGCGTAGCCAAGAGAAGGTTTTGGGGTTCAACACCATACAACTCCCCCCACCTTCCACCCCACCAAAAAAAATGGATTGAAGTTGAAAATTTATTGATGCTGACTGATTTAATTCAATATTACAATAACCATTATCTGATCCGTACATTGATAACCTGTTGTTGTAAACATCATGAGAACTTTTGATAAATTGTCGGAATGGGGTCCTGATATGTAACTGATCTATTGGTCTTGATTTCACAGTTGTCTAATTGCATCAATATCAAATTCCTGCCTGACAACATCCCAATAGAAAATTCCAGAGTTCTGTAATCAATCATAATCCTCAGATTTCTTTTCAAATTGAGATCGCTTTTGTAGAGATGTACTGTAATAAGGGTCTTTATTTAATGGAAAGCGAAGTTAAAATTGATTTAAGGTCATCGTATCTCGCGTCGCAAAACAGTAGGAAAAAGTCAGTTTTTCGAGAAAATGGATGAGAAAATTAACTAAAACCCCAAAACAAAAAAACGTACATCCCTACAGAATTTATTCAGCTTTCATCTGGTTGAAATTTTTCGTGAAAATTCTCTCGATTTTCCGAATGCATTACCTTAGACCAGGAAAACTTTTGCCTTCCGTGCATTTCCACGCTGATATCTTCGAAAATATCTTATCTTAAAATTCGTTTATTTAGGCCCAAATGCTGTAGCTTAACGAGGCCGATAATTCATTTTTTTATATTACATGTCACATGTTAGTGGGGGAAGGGAAAGCCGTATTTAGGGGCGGCTTGCTCACCTCTTATGTAAGTAAAGGAAAAAGGTAGGAAGTGGGATACATATTGTGTAATTGACTTCGTCGTTTGCTGATTGATCATTGTGGCGGATATGCACACTTTGTTGTAGTGTTGTAGTTTCCAGCCTGTAATCGCAGGGCCGAGGGGAGGGTCGATATTTCGGATAATTATTGGCACTCTATATCATCTGCGTGTGCGGTATGTCATGATGTTCTGGATAGACGATTATCAAGAAGAGTATGCACCGAAGACTCGTGAAGCAATGCCATATTGTAGATACAGGGTAAGGTAAGGTTGGTGAGATTCTACTGTGAATGAGAGAGGGTAAAATGTATTAAACTTGGACATCAATGGTTTTCAAAAAGATATAGATAAGAAAAATATAGGGGTGGTCACGGCTTGCCAGGACGTCCCGGATTGGCACATAGGGTGATCTACCTCGGGCCCGAAGGGAATCTATTAGTTGGGACCTGGCAACACAGTACTCTGCGCACAGCCAAACAACATGCTCGATGTCGTGATAGCCGTTCTCACAAACACAATGATTACTTTCAGAAAGCCCTATACGACGCAGATGCGCGTCAAACGAGTAATAGTTGGACATGATCCTTGACATCGTACGAATAAAGTCCCGGTTCACATCCAACCCCTTAAACCAAGCATTCGTTGATACCTTCGGGATAATGGAATGTAGCCACCGTCCCAGATGCCCATTGCTCCATGAGGTTTTCCAACTATCGAGCGTCCTCTGACGAGAGATACTGAAAAATTCGTTGAAGCAAATTGGTCTTTCGTAAGTGTCGCCTTCTAATGCGCCCACCTTGGCTAAAGAGTCCGCCTTCTCATTGCCCGCAATAGAACAATGTGACGGGACCCAAACCAAGGTAATCTGGTAAGATTTTTCAGATAAAGCACTCAGATATTCCCGTATTTTCCCCAGGAAATACGGTGAGTGCTTTCCAGGCTTCGCCGCACGGATGGCCTCAATGGAGCTGAGACTATCCGAAACGATGAAGTAATGGTCTGAGGGCAGGGTGTCAATGATCCCGAGAGTATACTGAATGGCAGCTAATTCTGCGACGTAAATTGAAGCAGGATCATTGAGTTTGAATGAGGCAGCAAGATTTTCGTTGAAGATACCGAAGCCTGTGGACCCGTCGAGAATTGATCCGTCAGTGTAGAACATTTTGGCGCAGTCGACTTGATGGTATTTGTTATAGAAAACATTTGGGACCACTTGTGGGCGAATATGATCCGGAATTCCACAAATCTCTTACTTCATGGATGTATCGAAAAATACAGTTGGATCAGAAGTATCTAAGAGATGACGGTTGACGTTATACGTAGATGAATTGATGTTCTGTGCCATGTAATCGAAGTACAAGGACATGAATCGGGTCTGAGAATTAAGCTCGACAAGCCTTTCGCAATTTGCAATCATCAATGGGTTCAGAATATCGCATCGAATGAGCAATCGATATGAGAGGTCCCAAAATCGATTTTTCAGCGGAAGAACGCCCGCCAGTACTTCGAGACTCATCGTATGGGTCGAGTGCATGCAACCCAAGGCAATACGCAAGCAACGATACTGGATTCGCTCCAGTTTGATGAAGTGTATGTTCGCAGCTGAGCGAAAGCAGAAACATCCGTACTCCAACACTGATAATATCGTTGTTTGGTACAACCTGATTAGGTCTCCTGGATGGGCACCCCACCATGTTCCAGTTATTGTACGGAAAAAGTTGATCCTTTGTTGGCACTTCTGTTTCAGATACCTAATGTGACATCCCCAGGTACCTTTAGAGTCGAACCATACCCCGAGATATTTGAATGTTGAAGCCTGAGCAATAGTTTGATCCAATAATTGAAGCTGTAGTTGCGCTGGTTCACGCTTTCTAGAAAATACGACTAGCTCAGTTTTCTCCGTGGAGAACTCGATACCCAGTTGGAGAGCCCATGCAGACAAATTGTCCAAGGTATCTTGCAGTGGTCCTTGCAAGTCGACGGCTTTGGGACCTGTAATAGAGACCACACCGTCATCTGCAAGCTGCCTTAGCGTGCAGGAATTGACAAGACATTCGTCAATGTCATTCACGTAAAAATTGTAGAGGAGAGGGCTTAGACATGAGCCCTGGGGAAGGCCCATGTAGCTAAATCGTGATGTCGATAAATCGCCATGCGAGAAATGCATTTGTTTTTCAGACAACAGGTTTAGCAAAAAGTTATTTAAAATTGGCGAAAGACCATGCTGGTGCAACTTCTCATAAAGAATGTTGATCGAAACTGAATCGAAAGCCCCCTTAATATCCAAGAATACTGATGCCATCTGCTCTTTGTTAGCATATGTCATTTGAATTTCTGTTGAGAGCAACGCAAGGCAATCGTTCGTCCCTTTGCCTTTGCGGAAGCCAAATTGTGTATCTGACAGTAAGCCATTTGTTTCGACCCAATTGTCGAGCCGAAACAGGATCATTTTCTCGAACAACTTCCGGATACAGGACAGCATTGCAATCGGACGATACGAATTGTGGTCGGAGGCTGGTTTTCCTGGTTTTTGGATGGCGATGACCCTCACCTGTCTCCAGTCATGTGGGACAATGTTACCCTCAAGAAACCTATTAAATAAATTCAACAAACGTCTTTTGGCAGAGTCTGGCAGATTCTTCAATAAGTTGAATTTGATTCTATCTGGCCGCGGGGCTTTATTGTTACATGATAAGAGAGCAAATGAGAACTCCACCATCGTAAACGGTGTTTCGTTCGCGGTATTGTAAGGTGACGCGGCGCGGTAGATTTTCTGTGCCGGGGTGGAATCCGGACAAACCTTCTTGGCGAAATCGAATATCCAACGGTTTGAATATTCCACGCTCTCGTTAGTACTGTTTCGGTTTCGCATACGTCAGGCCGTGCCCCAAAGAGTGCTCATCGATGTTTCTCTTGTTAACCCGTCGACAAACCGGCGCCAGTAACTGCGTTTCTTAGCTTTCATTTAATTTTTCATTCGCTTTTCTAATATCGCGTACACTCGATAACTAGCAACTAACCCGTCGTTCCGGAAGGTTTTATACGCGGCAGCTTTCTCCGCATACACGTCTGAGCACTCTTTGTCCCACCACGGGTGTTCACGTCGGGTACTCGTTTCGTCTGAGTTTGAATCGCGCTATCGAGAATCGAGTTGGACAAAAACTTATATTCTTCCTCCGGGGGAAGTACCTGTGTTGAATCGATAGTTTTGGATATCTCAGCAGCGTAGCTGCTGTGATTTTGTGTGAGGTCATAGGGAACATTGATTGGTGTCGATGGTCTTGAACCAGTGGTGATTGCAATTACAATTGGTAAGTGGTCACTACCGTGGGGATCAGATATTACCTTCCACTTGCAATCTAACCGTAGTGATGTCGAGCATAAAGATATGTCCAGTGCACTTGCTTGCGCAGGTGGTCTAGGGATCCGTGTCATTTCCCCTGTGGTCAGAATTGTCATATTGAAGTTGTCACAAAGGTCTTGAATTGTCGAAGATCGATTATCGTCGTATAGACAGCCCCACCCCGTACCGTGAGAGTTAAAGTCTCCAAGAAGCAGGCGGGGCGAGGAAAGGCGTTCAATCACGTTGGAGAATCTTCGCTATCCCATCATGGCCCTAGGAGGAATGTAAATAGAAGCAATGCAAAGATCTTTGCCTTTGATTGTTGTTTGACAAGCGACAACTTCAATGCCTGGCGTCGAAGGGAGGTTGATTCGATTGAAGGAGTAGCACTTTTTGATCCCTAAAAGTACCCCCCCCCCCCATATGAGTCTTCTCGATCCAAGCGGATAATGTTAAAATCGTGGAAGTTGAGGTTTATATTAGAAGTTAGCCATGTTTCACATAGGGAAAATGCATCACAATGATTGTAATTTAGCAAGTGTTTCAATGAATCAATTTTGGGGATAATACTTCTGCAGTTCCACTGTAAAACAGTGATCAGATCCCTGATTCCGTCTAATAAGTTAGCCATCGAAGGATACGATCGCTGTAAGGAGGGGCCATTGTTCAGTCAACTGTTTTAAAAATTTTCTTACTGTTGGTAGAATAGCAACCAGCAAGCTTTTCATAGGATCGGTAATGTTGAAAGCTGTGAATATCCAGTCCACAATGTCAGAAAATTTAAGGAATCCCGTTTTAGGTTGAGTTTCTGACTGTAAAATTGGAGCACTTGGGATTTTTGGTGCCCCGGGGAGTGCTGGGAACTCCTGGTTGTATCTCAATTTCCCAAAACCAGGAGGTATTATCTTCGGATTTGTACCAGCACTTCCAGTTGATGAATTATTTTTATTTTGTACCCTTGTCTGGGACAACCTAGGACCCTTACGAGGAAGTTGAGGTGAGTTTTGATTAGGTCTCTTCCTAGAGTTTCCAAGCGGAGCCAAAGAATGCCCCTCGCAAGGGTTGTTAGAGGCGTTATCGTCAGTTGGCAAGAGAGCGAATGGGTTTTCGGAGATAAGTGGAACAGCTCTTTTAAGCATTTCTGCGTAAGAGCGTCTGGAGCGATCTTTGGCGGATTGCTTCAGTTTATCCGCGCGAAGTTTGTACGTTGGGCATGTCAAAAGTGCATGCGGATTCTCCCCACAGTAAACACACTTCTCAGCGGGCCTACTGCACGTATCATCCGCATGGCGTTCCCCACATTTACCGCACCGTTGTTTGTTGCTACAGTAGGTGGCCGTGTGACCTAGCTGCTTGCAATTGGAACAATTCATGACCCGCGGTACAAACAGGCGTACAGGTAGACGAGCTCCTTCCACTTCAACGTAGCTCGGAAGTGCAGATCCGGCGAAGGTTACGCGAAACGAGTCTGATCGATTGTAAATTCCATCTTCGATGGACTTTGAGTGCAATTGCTTGCACTCCTAAATCTTAACTGATTGAAGGTTAGGGTCCTTAAAGCGGCCAGCCCCATCATTCATCAGATCATCGATAGTTAGACCCGCATCACTTACCACACCGTCGATCTCCACATCACGAGAAGGGATGTAGACGCGATACTCCAGCTTAAAGAGGCTATTGCTAACGATATCATTGGCCTGTTTCAAGTCAGTAACGACTACGCGCAGTTTATCTGACCGAACCTTTTTAATCTCGGTTACGGCCGAGTAACGTTTTGTCAGCTCCCGTGCAACAGTTATGCTGTTTAACGGTTTATTTTTGGGCCGAAAGTATACCACCCAAGGACCAGCGGATCCATCCTGGTAAACCTTGACTCGGGGGGGGGGGGGGGGGGCTGTGAGACATTGGGGGGAAGTGGATCGACCATAACATTATCTGTCTCAGTATCAGATATACGTTCTTCTTCCCCATAATATTCGTCTTCGGAGGGTGATCCTTCTGTTTGTTCCATTTTGTTGCGGGAGCAACACGCTCGACCGCACTATTTAATTTAAATCAAAATAAAAAATCAAAAACAATAATAAAAAAATCGATAAGAAAAGTAAAAAACGAAACACTTTACCAGTTGGTTCCTGACGAGCTGGTAGGTGAATTGATCCTTCGTTTGTTTTATCCGTCACCCGCGTGACCTTCACACAGTAGAGCTGATATAGCTCGTCTAAACAAAGCCGTCTTTCAGGCAAGAAAACTGTTTAGTAACGCACTTCACTGCACTACTTTAACTGATATCGCATGTAACAATTATCACTCGCGGGACTGTTTATTAGTAATGCTTTACTGCAGCCTCTGCCACAGCAAGCACCTTCGTACCACCGAAAAAACTAAACCACACCGGAGAGAACAAAAAGCACTTGTTTCCCGGTACAAAGTTGGGTTACGAATGATCTTCGAAAATAAAACGATGAAATATTCTTTTTAGCATTTCAGTGCGTTTCTATTACTTTAAAGCGCACATTGGAACTTAAGTTTGATGGAATTTTCCGACTTTTCCATGAAAATTTCACGATTTTCCGAATTTTATTCATAGCCTATATATCCATTGTGCTTATACTCTAATTGATTCAAAAATATACAGGAGCATTCTACATATTATTTACATGTAATGGATATTCGGTATTTACGAAAAGTCAGAGATTTTCATTGGGAAATTCAATATTTTCCATCAATTGCAGCAAGCTCCACGGATCCTTGTTTGTATGCGTACGCATACGCCGGTAGGGGATGAAAATCACAAAAATAAACGTTAGTAGGCGTTTGCATTAGTTTGATTTGTTGCAGCAATTCAGGGATAACATCTTGATTGCGATGTTGTGAACAATGAATAACCAATATTTGATTTTTCCATTCAAATATAGGTCCTTTGTTGATTATATCATTAATTTCAACATAATTACTGAATTGAATTGCGATTTTTATAAATAACATATATTTTCTGAGCTAAAATATGTTTTTGTATATTTGCACAGAAACCTTCGATTGATGTATAATTGACGAATTTTTTGAAGACAACGTCCTAAACATGAACAAAAATAACTGAAATAGATCAAATGTGATTTTGTAAAACATTACACTTGTACGATAGAATATTTCGACTAACTAAAAATCACCTTCAGGAATCCGGAAGAAAATCGAGCATGTGAGTCAGCGTCCTAATCGCATATGCAAGTGATCTATCCTAATTTTCCAAATAAACTTGATGCATAATGATATAAATCATACATTATGAGAAATTCCAACGTATTCATCAAAGAGTTGTAAGTTGGCGTGACATTGCGGAAATTGATAAAAAACTTGATCGTACTTTACTTAATTTTTGGGAAATCAACCAGAATAGGTCGACAGTGTTGTATAATTGTGCAACATGAGGCCTCACTATGCTGCCATTCACCTTTGATACATCACTCCTATCCCTTACCTTCCCGCGGTGCCAGCCGGGGCACGAACCGCTTTATACCGTTTGCGGGTTCTGGCATCAACCGATGTCAGTTCATACATTTTGACAGCGGTCGAAGTTGTTGAAGTTGACTCAGTTTCGTTTCGAATGGAAGCGACATTAGTGACGACGGTGGGATCTGTGGTCGTATGCCGGCAGGGAAGGGGAACATATGACACGTGCGTGAGCTACTAGTGTACTTTATTTTTGCTTATTTAGGCCGCTCATCTTTTTTTTCATTTTCTCTTCATGAATAAATTCGATAGTTTCCTGTTGTAGCTTCTTTTTGTTTATGACCTTCGATTATTTTTTGCGATTGTTTTGTTCTTTTCATTTTGTTATCATGGGCGGTCGCACAAACTCAAGCTAGCTATAAACTAATACAAAAAAAACAAGCCAAGAAATCTGAAAATGATCGTTGAAGTATAAATAAGAAGCAACACGATGGACGGCTGTCCAGAGTTCAAGTTGCTCGATGAAAATTTTCGGAAATTGATCGCACTTGACTTTCGTGCATATTACTAAGATCGTATTGTCTACCAAGACATTGCCTGATCTTTTCCCTCTCCTACTAACGGTCTCGGTCTCTATCAACAGCGAGTGTCAAACTAACATTCCTTTCTATCCCCGGTAGGACAGCATATGACGGCGCCGTTTTGGACCATTTTATGAAAATGTTGAGTCATTGATAGCCGTAAGCACAAAAGCGTATCAACAGTTTCAACCGGACTAACTTTTAAACCGGCCTAAAATATTTGGTAAGCTTTAACCAAACGATGCTGTCATTTATATGGCTGCGTTCTGACCTGCGTTACACGACAATGTTAAAAAACAACAAATTTAAGTTAAAGAAAATAAGTAAATTAGACAACATGGTGAATTATTTTTCATTCCGATATTTTAATGCAGTAAAATAGCTTTTCTTCGTTCCATAGCGTGTGAGAACAATTTTGTCAACTTGTAGCCGATATGTTTCTGAACTTAGAACTTTAACGTGTTGGATAGTTGATAGTTGGCCGAGGATGTACAGCACTTTGTAGTGACATAATATTAAATGCACAAAAGAAAATAAAATGGTATACATATGCATGTTTTTATTCAGCTTAAATAGGCGCTCGTCGAGTTAGAAGTAATTGGTAATTGGTGCCATGACAGTTATTTCTCGACAAACATATGATTAAAGGCAAACTGTCAGAATTCTCTTTGAAAGGAAATTCCGGACAAACCGTTACAGATTAAAACCCAGTTCATAGCAGTTAATGGAATAGAAAACTTTTATCTTTTGTTTAAGACTAACATCTGTGATTGGCGAGTAACGGTTTGTCCGGAATTTCCTTTCAAAGAGAATTTTGACAGTTGGCTTTTAAACCGTAATCGTATGTTTGTCGAGATTTTAAACTTTGATTAAAAAATTGGTTAAAATATTTCAATTTAAACTCAAAATGAACTGTGAATGTCATTCTAATTGAACATGATACCTATAGGTATTACGTATCGACGTGGGGAGAACAGTAATATTCGTTTCAAGCGAATTTTCACAAGTTTGGAATAAATATCAATTATCAATAAAGGTCTGCGAATTAAAATTGTACACGTTTTTCAGCGAGGCTTAAATAAAAAGTAAACAACGATCAAACAAAAAATTAAACTTTGACAGAATGATCATTTTACATTCACAAGTGTTTTATTCATATTTTTGTTTGCACTGTGGCAGACAGATAATATAGATATATTTCTGTACTGCATCAATGCAAATTAGAACGTTTTTATTTGCTAACAAAATTTCTATGATTTTATGAATAAAATAATAAGTACATTAAAACAGAAATGAGAGTTTTAAGCATCCTAGCAATATATTTTTACGAACGCACTATAACTATTTGTGCCATTTATACGCAATTTTCTTTCATACAAACGTATGATCATTACAACAACTGACAGAATCTTTACCTGTTTAATTATTTCTAGAGTTAATTAATATTTTAATCTGCCGTATTCCAAATTTATGTCGTATTATTTTCTGATTCGTAGCTCAAGCCATATTTTGGAAAAGTAGATAATGTAAAATATAAAAAAAGTAGATAATGTAAAAGATAAAAGTAGATATATGTACCAATAATTCAGAACTATTAATGTATATGTCAAAAATCGAAATAAATATATTGATCATTAGGGTTGCCACCCCTCCGGGTTTTACCCGGAGACTCCGGTTTTCGGGAGCGATCTCCGGGTCTCCGAGTTTAACATAAATTTCTCCGGGTTTGGTTCAATTTTTTTGGAATTAATTGATTCTTTACAAAATATTTAAAAAGTCTAAATTAAGTATTACAGATTTATTTTTCCCGACTAACCCTTCGTTTCAAGGGGGCGAAGAGTTCACCAAATATTGCTAATTTCTTTCACAAAACAATGAAAATGAAAAACAAATAAAATTTACTACAAATTAACTTTTCGGAAGTCGCGCTAGTGCACTGAGTGCACGCTGCTCTGAAAATCTAGTGAAATCGTCTTAGGGGACCAGCGGCTGCTCGTTCGGTAAGCCATATGCGGGACTTCCGAAGGGTTAAGGAAAGTAATATTTCGCTATGTGCTACAATTGAAATGTTGCATTCCACTAAGTCGCTCAAAATGGTGTAAAAAAGTTATTTTACTGCAATTTTACCAAATCATTTCACTCTTAGTGGTGCTTATCACCAGCTGCACTAAGGTCTGACAGATTTGTTCTAATCCAACTGACTAGGTCAACATCAAACGAGTTCTTGCGGTGTTGTTGCTACTCCAGCAGCGATCCTTAACTGGGCTAGGGAGGCAAGTTTTGCCCCTTTGTTGCGAAAATAAAATTTGTTGGTGACGAATTACCGACACCACATAGCTCTGCCTCCTTTGCTCTCCTTCTCCTGTTAGTTGTGGAGGAGAGCAATGCTCGCTCGACCTCCACAGTGAGAGTAGCTGGTGCTTTTGTATTCTCGGCACTTAGTCGGGGAAGTGAAATACTACACCACAATAAACCAATAAAACCGTTCTCAAGCGTGAAAAATTTACAGTTTTACTTTAACGAGGTAATAAAAAGCGATTAAAGTGCTCTAAAATGCCTAGCAATCGCTTTGATTCCAATTTCTGTCTCGTTTTACTCAAAATCCACCCCCCCCCCAGATCAGTGAAAATCTCCGGGTCAAAGCCTCTCCAGAGGTGGCAACCCTACTCATAAATAATTCAAAATGATTTTCAATGGGCCTTGTCACCTTGAGCATAATCAATATTAAAACTATTAGAGGAGTAAATAGGGGTGATTACTGGCTATCTACATATCCTCTAGATCACCAATGTCACAAAAATGGTATGTGGCGTTATACCGATGAAACGCAGACTGAACCCATAGTGTGTTATATGTTTAAATAAAAGCTACTGTATGTGTAAGTATCAGGGATGAGGAAATTTTATAGCAAAAAATAATTACAGCAACTAAGTAGGAATGAACACAAATTGAATGAAAGAGTGAGTGAATGAACTCATGCTATGTAGATTCGGCGACATTGTTTGAAAGAAGTTATATGAAATTATTTGACTAATTACGCATAATTATGCCTACCGTGCAACTGATCATAGACATCTTGAAACAATTAATCAGACGTAAAGTTCAACGCAAAGACACTACGATACAGGCACCATTTGAATCAGGTTTGGTGTCACCATGGACCCGATATTGTTAATCGGTTATGGATGGATCCAAAGTATTTTGTTCTGATTCTTAGTAAACATGAAGGTGCACCAGTTTTACTGAGATAGTTTTAAGTAGTTCCCTGCACGTCGTTTCAAACCTCGGACATTCGAAGACCACATCCTCCGGTGTCTCCTCGACGTTCTCACATTCCGGGCATAATGGTGACGTTGCGTACTCGAATCGATGAAGATACTTCCTAAGGCAGCCGTGACCCGACAGGAGCTATTTCAGGCGGAAGGTCATCTCTCCGTGCTTTGTATTGATCCACGTCGACAGGTTTGGGATGAGTCCATAGGTCCACTTTCCTTTCTCCGTATTGTCCAATTCCTGCTGCCACGTGACCATCGAACCAATTCTCTTCATCTTCCTCACGTTCCTGGCGTTTCATTGATTGTAGCACTTGATGTCCTCCGCCAGGGAGATGCAAATGGGGATCATCTCAGCGATAACGCATACTGCCTCCGAAGATATTATTCTGCACGCAATAGCAACTCGTACGACCACCAGCCGGAGCGTGCTTTTCGCGGATCTGCTTGGTTTTTAGGGCCGCACCCTAGATAGGAACCCAATATCACAATATCGATGACGAAATATTAGTTAACAGACCGATTTTTCTCAGGTGTAATCAAAGTGGTTGTTAATGCTCAACCGGTCGTCGCTTATCACTACCAATTGCATCAGTGCACACTTCGATGCAGTCACGTGCCCTTCGACGGTGTATCCGCTGAACCGCTTTGCAGTTGTTTACCAACAACACATCCATCTTGTGGTGAGCTATTTGTAGCTTGACCCCGTTCATCCAGCTCTCGATCGCGTCTATTGTCTACGTCACCGAAACCTCCACGAAGTGCCTCAACACCGTTAGTGACACGTCGTACGCAAAACGAACGATTTTTATATTCCCGGGCAGCCGCAGTGTTATCGTACATGCCGTTCCAAAGAGTTGGACCGAGAATGGAGCCATAAGGTATGCCCGCTGCGACTCGCATTGACTTCTACCCTTCGTTCGTCTCGTACCACACTCTACGCTCTTCAGGATCTGGCTCAGTCTTTTGTGCATCGCTGCGGCATTGGCCTATACGAGGCTAGATGGCCCGGTGATTTCCCCAACTTTGGCAGCAACACCAGCTTTTCTATTTTCCACATTCCGGGGAAATTGTCATCATCTGAAAACTTTTGCAGTAGCAGGATCTAAACAATTCTGCAGTAGCATCCTGAACATGTCCAGATATGCCAGGATCGCAGCTTTTAGCGCCACGTTTGGTATTTCATCCGGCCCGTGGGCTTTCTTTGATTTTAGTCGCATCGACGCTTCTTTGAGGTCATCGTTAGTCGCTTGTCACTAGGTTGTGTTTCCTCTGGCTTGCCAAGCTTGATCTTCCACTTTAAAGCGTCCCTATCTTCTCGAAACATCACTTGCGCTTCTCTCTCATTCCCCGATCTTGCTCTCTGAGCCCACTTTCTGGTTCTAAGACAAGTAGCGTGTAGCGTACTGAGCTACCCATTTAACCAGCAAGCTGCACGCCGTCAACTGCATGGCTCCAGTTTTCGTGGCATTGTAACGTCGCAAGCCGTCACAATCCTTGTTAGATCAGCCGCATCAACCTACTTGTTCGCCGAAGTGAATCAACAAAAAGGTTTTTTTTTTTAGAATTTCGTCCTCCGCTTTAGTTTGCCGGTTCTCCGTGCTTCACCAGGGTTCCATTGGTCGATGCGGTAGCGAATCGCCTGGTGGTCGCTATGGGGATACTTCTTGCACACTCTCCAGTCCATGTTCGCAGTCAGTCAAGGACTACAGAATGTGGCGGAATTTTTCTCGGTACCGATGTCCGTTTCCTAATTTTGTTACGATACCAGGAGCCATTTAGCTCCCCGTTTCGCAGCGATCTACTCATTGTAGTACTCGGAGGTCTACCGCCTCCACAACGAGCCAACCGGTAGGTGTCGAGGTCTGCTGCCAATTTTCACTACAAGGAAATATTCTCACAAGATAACTTTTGAAAATTATGCTTTGAGAGTTCCATTTAAAATATTAGGCATATTTTAATCGAACATATTCAATTTTTTGAAATTACTTCAATTGCCCCCCCCCCTCCTCTCTACTACGCCACTGATACAAGAAAAGATCAATTTTCGATTTCCAGAATTTTGTAGAAGAAAAACTCTTTTAATCCAACTAACAGTGTGATGATACATTTCTTATAACTCTTGTCACTCTCTTCGGATATTATATCGTTTGAGAACATTTAGAACTTGATGCTTCGCGATGTTTTTGATAACACATACTACATAGGATAGTGGCAGGACTCACAGAATCGCTCAAATCAGCATAGGACAACATCAGTGCTAGAAATCTCAAACCAAATCAACGGGAAAGCGAAAAAATTGCCCATAAAATAGACATACCAACGAATTATTGTTAATGCTCTGTTAAAATATCTAAATTGTGGTGGGAAAACTGAATTTTCCTAAACGGGTTATATATTGTACTGAGCCAAAAAAATCGATTTTTTTTAATCGATTTGAAGTTTATACTTTACTCAAATTTCCAACGCGACTGAAAACTAAGAAATCAACGCTTTTACTTGAAAAGGGCGATAATAGCAGTGACACCATTCAAAGGAAATCAACAGTGAATATTTCCAGACTTGGTTTTATTTCCTATTTAAGAACTATTGTGTTTTTTACATCCTAGATTGCATGATTCAGTGATCGAAACCCAAAACTTCATAAAGTATTTGAAATTATTAAATTAAAATTTGTTTTTGCTATTCAAATTGACAAAATGATAGTATCGCCCCTTTGTCGATTGTTTACTTTTTCGGTCCCACCTATCAGCATTGAAGTATCGCCGTTGCGTTTTTTAACAATAGCTAACGTTTTGCACCACCGATCATTGTTACTATGTACAGCTGGTATCAGCTTAATAATCCTAAAAAATACGAAAAAAAACAGATTCGCCTCTAAACTGCCAGCAAAAAAGTATCGCCCTGTTTGTTTGCATGGAGCGTGGAGGGCGAAACATTAAATAAACAAACAAAATACAGTTTCGCCCATTGTATTTTTTGCTGTAGTTTAAGAAAGCAATATCGTAGAATCCAAATTTTTAGGTAAATTTGTTGCGTTTCAAAGCCCTCATTCGCATGTATGAAAAAAGCCTTATGTTTACATTTGTAAGTATCGCCCTTTTCACAAAAAATCGTTGAAATGAAATCGCAGCTCCTGCTATCACGCTATCTCTGAAGTGCATGCGTGCATAGTTCCAAATTTTACTTTGACATCGACTTTTTCTAAAGGTGACTTCCCAGTAGTATCCTTGATTTGAATTATTATCGCTAATCCTAATGCCAAAGAATAAATAAAAACCTCTCGAAAACGAACCGTTTGGGAAAATCATCATGATTACTGGAATTTTCATTTTGACGAAACTTTTCGATAACCTTCCGTCACTTGCGTTAATGCACTGGGTGCACAGTGCTCTGAAAATCTAGCGAAATCGTCTTAGGGCACCAGCGGGTCTAATTCAGAACCATCTGCGCGCCGAGTTAAATCTGTAAAGAATACTAAAAATTAATTTCTGTTCCATAATTTTCAGTTCAGCAATTCGAGAGATCGTGCTCACCGCAAGCCATGAAAAATAGACTACGTTGTGAAGCGATGGTCACTATTTATTAAAAAATCACGGTTAAATAAAAAATAAAACTATTAAAAAATTTCAAATAGTTTATAATTTTCGCAAACTTATTAGGAAAAATTGTTTAATAAGCTTTCGTAATATTGTGTAGGAAAAAAGCTGAAAATTTCAGTATTTTCTCCATCTGCAACATATAAACCCTTAAGTATACCAATTAATTGGTATACGAATTGGAACAGGTTCGCCAAATTTTGAAAGAAGTCTATAAAATAACCCCTTGAAAGCTACCTAAAAATTGTTGTAGTTCGATGCAATAAAAAATCTCCAAAATGAAATGTACCTATTAATGTGAAATACAGTGAATAATACATACAATAAAGACCCATTTTTATCAATCTCATAATGTATTTTAGGCTGACAAAATGGGGACATTGACTAAATCGGGCAATTTTTTTTCTTTATAATAAACTGAAGCTGTTAAAATATTCTTCCCGTCCTTTGATGTAGTCTGATAACTATTTCTGATTATGATGAACTTTTTATTTTTGCATATTTCCATCTTCATGATAAGGAAAACATGCTCAAGAAAGGATTTACTCGAATTCAGTCTTGTTCGTCTGATAGAGCCCATCAAACATATGTTCATATTTGGCTGATAAAATCGGGGTTTCAATGTATTATAATAGATATTCAGCATTCGAAGAAGTTTCTTGTGAACGAGTGTTGTAGAACGACTTTGTTTCTACTTACTTGAAGTCAGCGGCGTAGCTTGAAATTCGCTTTGGTGGGGGTTTAGTGAAAATCGATCATACTGTCCAAACGGCATAATTCCGAAACCGTAATTTTTGAAGTTTTAAAATTATGCAGAAATAATTTTTCAGAAAATAGTAACAGAGTTCGTGTCTTTAGCGAATTTGTTGAGACTTTATTGTAGTCATGAATATTAACCTGAGAAAATTCACCATAAATACTTCTTGGATGATATACCGTCAAAATTATTTTATCAAATGATGCGCTGTTTAACGTTTGTAAAACTCATCGAAGATACTAAACCTCCGAAATTGGCGGTTTCAAAATGATGCTATCTTGACCTTAAATTACTGTTTTTAAACATTTGACCTATACTTATAATTGGTCATACAACAAAAATCAAATGCTCATCAAAATCGATCAGAACCTGCTGGAGTCGAATGGAAATCGTCATTTTTCATAAATTTCTCTCTACATTCGGAAAGTGTTATCCTCGTTATTAATCATATTACATTTTCGTCTCAACTCGACGCATTCGCAAAATAAAAACCTGTTTTAATCCACCTAGTGGTGCAATTGTACTTATCAAATTTGTCCAGACTACGATTCCATGGCTGGTTATGTTCAATACAATGGTGGAAATGAATATTACATGTTCAGTACGATTTGCACATACATACAATGGATCGACAGCCACGATCTTGAGATACTATGTGATATTGAAACATCGCTTGAAACCAGCGGCGGATCATGGAGAAAGATCCGGGAGGTCCAGGTCCTGCCGAAAATTTTCAACTTGTTAAGAAATTTTAATCTAGTTTTAATTTTAAAGTAGCAACCCCTCACTGCATACTCGCTCCGGGCCGGTATGATTGACGATTTTTGGAGTGATTGCATAACCTTTCTATATGAGAAAGGCAAAAATGTACCAAAGTCCAAAGAAGTCAATTTTTGTCAAACATCTCAATGTTTCATGCATTTTAAAGTCATTTGGCATCAAAAATACAAATTTGATTTTGAAAATTTTTCATTTCAGTTTATATGGGAATTTGCTGTGTGATTGCACTCTTCAACTCGTAACTCCGGAACCGGAAGTCCAATCAATAAAAAATTCAATAGCAGCCGATGGGAAGGTTGTACCTTTCATTTGCGACTAACTTTGTGCAAATCGGTCCAGCCATCTCTGAGAAACAGAGGTCACATTTTTTCCACATACACACATACACACACATTTTCCGATCTCGACGAACTCAGTCAATTGGCATATGACACACGGCTCTCCGGGTCGGGATTAGATTGACGAATTTTAGAGTGCATGAGAAAGGCAAAAACATTTTTAGCAAATGTTGAAAGTTATGGATTTTTTTGGTGAGCAGTTCTATGTTTCATTAAATCAATTTTAACTTCGATTCCTATTAAATAAAGACCCTTATTACAGTACATCTCTACAAAAGCGAGCTCAATTCGAAAATAAATCTGAGGATTATGATTGATTACAGAACGCTGGAATTTTCTATTGGAATGTTTTCAGGCAGGAATTTGATATTGATGCTATTAGACAACTGTGGTATCAAGACCAATAGATCAGTTACATATCAGGACCCCATTCCGACAATTTATCAAAAGTCCTCATGATGTTTTCAACAACAGGTTATCAATCTACGGATCAGATAATTGTTATTGTAATATTGAATTTAATCAGTCTGCATCAATAAATTTTCAATTTCAATCCAATTTTTTTTGTGTGTGGTGGGGGGGGGGGGTGGTTGTATGGTGTTTTAAAACAACATTGCGAAAACCATCTCAAAATTATCATAGTAACGTATTAAAACTGTGGGACAATTTTCAGAAAATTTGAAAAAAATTGCTTTGCGCCTTTAAGGGTTAAATATCTCTTTTGATAATAGTCCGATTTCAACAATAACAATCTATAGCTTGTTCGAAAGGTATTCGTTAAAGCTGTCTAAAAGCATGTAAATTGTTAATCTATATTGTCAATTTCGGCTGATAATTTAAAAAAACTGCAAAAAACGCCATTTTTACGCATTCAAACATTCATATCTTCGAAACTAAACATCAGAATCAAAAACAAATTAACAGCGTTCATACTGTTTTTTAGTTCTTTCATTTGAAATTGGTTTGGATAAGATCGGTTCAGCCATTGCTGAGAATTTGTCCGTTACATACACACACAGACATTGTCTCAAATCGTCGAGCTGAGTCGATTGGTATATAAGACTCGGCCCTCCGGGCCTCGGAAAAAATCTTGAAAGTTTGAGCGAATTCTATACATTTCTTTTATAAGAAATGTAAAAAGGCTAAATCGAAAACATGAACCATCAGAACCAATAATCAGTGGTTTGAAACTTAGTTTGGTCGTCACACCAAAAATTTCTTACGATTTTTTTTTTCAAAACAGCCACGGTAATATTAAATTGAAAAAACTGTTTTAATCCTCCATCGCCCACAACTTTTACAAAACAAAATGTTTTTTAACAAAAACACATTGGATAATGGGTTTCAAATAACTTGAGGTACATAATGAGAGGCAGCGCTATATGTCTAATAGAAACGAAGACAAAGGGACTCCGCCAACTTACCCCAACCACCAACTAGCCCCGGGCTCCCCTAATATTTAATTAACTTAATCAACATGAGTTGTTATCTTTATGTGATTATATTTTGAAATGTTGGTGGAGTTGGTTTGGAACTGAAACGGGTGGGGGTTTGATAAAGTGGGAGTGCAGGATGCGTCAGAAATCCTTCATCTTATTTCGGTATACGGGGTGGATGAAGGAAATGCGGATGTGAGTTTGGTCCAAAGGGAGAGGAGTGATGAAGGAGCGAGGTGTGAGGGCAAGAGTGTTGAGTGGCAACACAATACTCAACCGCGAATTTTGCCTTTCATTTGAGATTCGGTTTAAGAACATCATGAGTCATCACCGAAGAACCGATGTGACTTATATTGTGGAATATGCCCGGAATCCAGGACTTCTGGAATCGTCGATAGTAGACAATATATCCAAAGAATGTTTGATCTAGACGTGCGAAACTAAGTAATTTGGAGACCATTTCAATAGTTTTTAGCCTCTGCGGTGTTACGATTGTACCGATTTATATGGGAAATTCCAGTGTAACCTTACTAACCAACCTGTAACTCCGGAACCAAAAGTCAGAACTGAATGAAATTCAGCAGCAGTCAATGGCATTACTGTATCATTCATTTGAAATAAATTTTGTAAAAATCGGTGCAGAATTCGCTGGGTAATAGGTGTGATATTAGCTTAGGGACTTGGTGAGTTCCCCTGAGGCATAATGAACCGTCATAGCTGGCCAATGTGATCAAAGCTCCATTGATTGATCATTAGTGATCCAGACCCGCAAACTAGAGTAATGTTGAACGAATTTTAATATGTTTTAAGTCATTTGGACAACATGATTGTACCAGTTTATATGGGAATTTGCTGAGCGACCGCACTCTTCAACCCCGTAACTCCTGAACCGGAATTCGGATCAACTAAAAATTCAATAGCAGTTTATGGGAGCGTTATACCTTTCAGATGAAACTAAGTTTGTGCAAATCGGTCCAGCTATCTCTGAGAAAATTGTGAGTTTAAATGACACACACGCACATACACATACATACATACATACACACACACAAAGAGACTTTACATGACTGTTAGTGACCTAGAACTACGAATCCAAGCAGTTGTGGTAAGATTTTCGAAAAAATTTCACCTTTTTACATTTATCACAGAATTATAAATGTAAAAAGGTGAAATATATATATATATATATATATATATATATATATATATATATATATATATATATATATATATATATATATATATATATATATATATATATATATATATATATATATATATATATATATATATATATATATATATATATATATATATATATATATATATATATATATATATATATATATATATATATATATATATATATAATATATACATGTTCAGGATGCTACTGCAGAATTGTTTAGATCATGCTACTGCAAAAGTTTTCAGATGATGGCAATTTCCCCGGAATGTGGAAAACAGAAAACTGGTGTTGCAGCCAAAGTTAGGGAAATCACCGGGCCATCTAGCCTCGTATAGGCCAAGGCCGCAGCGATGCACAAAAGACTGAGCCAGATCCTGAAGAGCGTAGAGTGTGGTACGAGACGAACGAAGGGTAGAAGTCAATGCGAGTCGCAGCGGGCATACCTCATGGCTCCATTCTCGGTCCAACTCTTTGGAACGGCATGTACGATAACACTGCGGCTGCCCGGGAATATAAAAATCGTTCGTTTTGCGTACGACGTGTCACTAACGGTGTTGAGGCACTTCGTGGAGGTTTCGGTGACGTAGACAATAGACGCGATCGAGAGCTGGATGAACGGGGTCAAGCTACAAATAGCTCACCACAAGATGGATGTGTTGTTGGTAAACAACTGCAAAGCGGTTCAGCGGATACACCGTCGAAGGGCACGTGACTGCATCGAAGTGTGCACTGATGCAATTGGTAGTGATAAGCGACGACCGGTTGAGCATTAACAACCACTTTGATTACACCTGAGAAAAATCGGTCTGTTAACTAATATTTCGTCATCGATATTGTGATATTGGGTTCCTATCTAGGGTGCGGCCCTAAAAACCAAGCAGATCCGCGAAAAGCACGCTCCGGCTGGTGGTCGTATGAGTTGCTATTGCGTGCAGAATAATATCTTCGGAGGCAGTATGCGTTATCGCTGAGATGATCCCCATTTGCATCTCCCTGGCGGAGGACATCAAGTGCTACAATCAATGAAACGCCATGAACGTGAGGTAGATGAAGAGAATTGGTTCGATGGTCACGTGGCAGCAGGAATTGGACAATACGGAGAAAGGAAAGTGGACCTGTGGACTCATCCCAAACTTGTCGACGTGGATCAATACAAAGCACGGAGAGATGATCCGCCTGAAATAGCTCCTGTCGGGCCACGGCTGCCTTAGGAAGTATCTTCATCGATTCGGGTACGCAACGTCACCATTATGCCCGGAGTGTGAGAACGTCGAGGAGACACCGGAGCATGTGGTCTTCGAATGTCCAAGGTTTGAAACGACGTGCAGGGAACTACTTAAAACTATCTCAGTAAAACTGGTGCACCTTCATGTTTACTAAGAATCAGAACAAAATACTTTGGATCCATCCATAACCGATTAACAATATCGGGTCCATGGTGACACCAAACCTGATTCAAATGGTGCCTATATCGTAGTGTCTTTGCGTTGAACTTTACGTCTGATTAATTGTTTCAAGATGTCTATGATCAGTTGCATATATATATATATATATATATATATATATATATATATATATATATATATATATATATATATATATATATATATATATATATATATATATATATATATATATATATATATATATATATATATATATATATATATATATATATATATATGTATATATATATATATATATATATATATATATATATATATATATATATATATATATATATATATATATATATATATATATATATATATATATATATATATATATATATATATATATATATATATATATATATATATATATATATATTCCACGCAAAATTTGCCACAAAATTTTTTTTGCCCAGATCAATTTTTTTCTCGGTTTAGTAGTCAAAAATATTCGACACGTATTTTTATTCCAACATAGTAGGCGAGACTTTCGAGATTTATTGTGTTGAATTTCACCATTCGAAAAAAAACCTACTTTTTTCAAACGCTCGTACTGTCAAGAGTAAAGAAGGTACCAAAAAGTGCCCAAAACATGAAATATGCACCTTTTTCACAGCTTTCGGATGAAGTATATTAATACTTACTTAACGTATTGGTTTCATGGAAAATATTGAAAAGTTTTAAACAAATCGATTTTTTTCAAACTTGGAAATGATTTTTTTTTCTTTTTTTATTGTATAAAATAGAAAAATCATTTTTCTTGATGCCATAAAAATTTGGGAGTGGGCAATTAAATACTTACGGAGGTATGAATTTTTCAATCGCGCCTTGCGCACGAAAGACGTACCGCCACGCACTTAGCTAATGAATGTATAAATAAACCTTAACATTACACAAGAGGTCTGTTGTTGCCTTACCTTCAATCGTAAACCAAAATCACTTTCGGGTTAAGCACTTTACATCAGACGCCCCCCTAAAGGAAATCACACACAGCTAATGCGTTATGTTTGTTTCAGAATATTATTGTTTTATACTCAATTTTGTAGTTGATTTTATAATATAAAACGTTTTTAATCCACCTAACAGTGTGATGAGACATTTCTTATAACTCTTATCACTCTCTTCGGATATTATATCGTTTGAGAACATTTAGAACTTGATGCTTCGCGATGTTTTTGATAACACATACTACATGGGATAGTGGCAGGACTCAGAGAATCGCTCAAATCAGCATAGGACAACATCAGTGCTAGAAATCTCAAACCAAATCAATGGGAAAGCGAAAAAATGGCTCATAAAATAGACATACAAACGAATTATTGTTAATGCTCTGTTAATAAAATATCTACATTGTGGTGGGAAAACTGAATTTTGCTGAAGGGGTTATATATTGTACTGAGCCAAAAACATAGAAATTTTTTTTTGAATGGATTTGAAGTTTATACTTTACTCAAATTTCCAACGCGACTGAGAACTAAGAAATCAACGCTTTTTCTTGAAAAGCACAGCATACTAGCAGTGATACCATTCAAAGAAAATCAACAGTGAATATTTCCAGACTTGGTTTTATTTCCTATTTAAGAACTATTGTGTTTTTTACATCCTAGATTGCATGATTCAGTGATCGAAACCCAAAACTTCATAAAGTATTTGAAATTATTAAATTCAAATTTGTTTTTACTATTGAAATTGACAAAATGATAGTATCGCCTTTTTGGCGATTGTTTACTTTTTCGGTCCCACCTATCAGCATTGAAGCTCTTACGTTTTGCCTTTCTCATATAGAAAGGTTATGCAATCACTCTGAAAAACGTCAACCTAATCCCGGCCCGGAGGGCCGGGTGTCATATCCCATTCGACTCAGTTCGTCGAGATCGGAAAAAGTCTGTATGTGTGTGTGTATGTATGTATGTGTGTGTGTATGTGTGTGTGTATGTGTGTGTGTATGTGTGTGTGTATGTGTGTGTATGTGTGTGTGTGTATGTATGTGCGTATGTGTCAAATAATGTCACTCATTTTTCTCAGTGATGGCTGGACCGATTTGCCCAAACTTAGTCTCAAATGAAAGGTGCAACCTTCCCATCGGCTGCTATTGAATTTTGGATCGATCGGAATTCTGGTTCCGGAATTACGGGTTTCAGAGTACGGCCACACAGAAATTTCTCATATAAACTATAGGAAAAATTAAAAATAGAATTTTTATTTTTGATGCTAAATGTGTTCAAGGTGCATAAAACGTCGAGATTTGATGCAAACTCGAAAAAAAAATTTGACTACGATTCACTTTTTTGGATTTTGGCACATTTTTGCCTTTCTCATATAGAAAGGTTATGCAATCACTCTGAAAAACGTCAACCTAATCCCGGCCCGGAGGGCCGGGTGTCATATCCCATTCGACTCAGTTCGTCGAGATCGGAAAAAGTCTGTATGTGTGTGTGTATGTATGTATGTGTGTGTATGTGTGTTTGTATGTGTGTGTGTATGTGTGTGTGTGTATGTATGTGCGTATGTGTCAAATAATGTCACTCATTTTTCTCAGTGATGGCTGAACCGATTTGCCCAAACTTAGTCTCAAATGAAAGGTGCAACCTTCCCATCGGCTGCTATTGAATTTTGGATCGATCGGAATTCTGGTTCCGGAATTACGGGTTTCAGAGTACGGCCACACAGAAATTTCTCATATAAACTATAGGAAAAATTAAAAATAGAATTTTTATTTTTGATGCTAAATGTGTTCAAGGTGCATGAAACGTCGAGATTTGATGCAAACTCGAAAAAAAAATTTGACTACGATTCACTTTTTTGGATTTTGGCACATTTTTGCCTTTCTCATATAGAAAGGTTATGCAATCACTCTGAAAAACGTCAACCTAATCCCGGCCCGGAGGGCCGGGTGTCATATCCCATTCGACTCAGTTCGTCGAGATCGGAAAAAGTCTGTATGTGTGTGTGTATGTATGTATGTGTGTGTGTATGTGTGTGTATGTGTGTGTGTATGTGTGTGTGTGTATGTATGTGCGTGTGTCAAATAATGTCACTCATTTTTCTCAGTGATGGCTGGACCGATTTGCCCAAACTTAGTCTCAAATGAAAGGTGCAACCTTCCCATCGGCTGCTATTGAATTTTGGATCGATCGGAATTCTGGTTCCGGAATTACGGGTTTCAGAGTACGGCCACACAGAAATTTCTCATATAAACTATAGGAAAAATTGAAAATAGAATTTTTATTTTCGATGCTAAATGTGTTCAAGGTGCATGAAACGTCGAGATTTGATGCAAACTCGAAAAAAAATTTGACTACGATTCACTTTTTTGGATTTTGGCACATTTTTGCCTTTCTCATATAGAAAGGTTATGCAATCACTCTGAAAAACGTCAACCTAATCCCGGCCCGGAGGGCCGGGTGTCATATCCCATTCGACTCAGTTCGTCGAGATCGGAAAAAAGTCTGTATGTGTGTGTGTATGTATGTATGTGTGTGTATGTGTGTGTGTGTATGTGTGTGTATGTGTGTGTGTATGTGTGTGTGTATGTGTGTGTGTATGTATGTGCGTATGTGTCAAATAATGTCACTCATTTTTCTCAGTGATAGCTGGACCGATTTGCCCAAACTTAGTCTCAAATGAAAGGTGCAACCTTCCCATCGGCTGCTGTTGAATTTTGGATCGATCGGAATTCTGGTTCCGGAATTACGGGTTTCAGAGTACGGCCACACAGAAATTTCTCATATAAACTATAGGAAAAATTAAAAATAGAATTTTTATTTTTGATGCTAAATGTGTTCAAGGTGCATGAAACGTCGAGATTTGATGCAAACTCGAAAAAAAAATTTGACTACGATTCACTTTTTTGGATTTTGGCACATTTTTGCCTTTCTCATATAGAAAGGTTATGCAATCACTCTGAAAAACGTCAACCTAATCCCGGCCCGGAGGGCCGGGTGTCATATCCCATTCGACTCAGTTCGTCGAGATCGGAAAAAGTCTGTATGTGTGTGTGTATGTATGTATGTGTGTGTATGTGTGTGTGTATGTGTGTGTGTATGTGTGTGTGTATGTATGTGCGTATGTGTCAAATAATGTCACTCATTTTTCTCAGTGATGGCTGGACCGATTTGCCCAAACTTAGTCTCAAATGAAAGGTGCAACCTTCCCATCGGCTGCTATTGAATTTTGGATCGATCGGAATTCTGGTTCCGGAATTACGGGTTTCAGAGTACGGCCACACAGAAATTTCTCATATAAACTATAGGAAAAATTAAAAATAGAATTTTTATTTTTGATGCTAAATGTGTTCAAGGTGCATGAAACGTCGAGATTTGATGCAAACTCGAAAAAAAAATTTGACTACGATTCACTTTTTTGGATTTTGGCACATTTTTGCCTTTCTCATATAGAAAGGTTATGCAATCACTCTGAAAAACGTCAACCTAATCCCGGCCAAATTTTTTTTTCGACTCGTTTAGGGTTTCTGGATTTTAACAGAGGCGTAGTTGATGGTTTACGGAGAGGGGTTACACCCCCCCCCCCCTCTACTGTTCGCGCCCCTTCTTTAAAAATCTCCTTAAATCACCCCTCAGACCACCACCCCTCCAGCCCTCATACCCCTCCCTTTCAACCCCGTCATCTTTAAACCACCACTGTATCACAAAGCATACCAATTTAAGCTGGGGAGTCGTTCGTTCATGGGACTTTCGCCCTCTTCACATACCCAGCCCTGCATGACAAAATGAGTTAGCAAGCAGATAACATTGATCTAATGCTGATTAGGCTAATGGAGTATGATATTTTTTTGTTTCAAGTGTTTCACCGTCGACACGTAGCTCATCAAGTTCGTGGCTGGCATGCCATTGTGTATAAGTGCAAAGTGTACTAAGAATGTAATGGACATTTCCACAATTATGTTGAACATAAAAAGCCTCCGTGCCATAGTTTAGAGAAATGAGAAAGGCACAATTGCACCGCTAGGTGGATTAAAACAGGTTTTTTTACAATAACTACCGTTCTACACCACCGATTTCGTCCGTGTTTTTTCAATAGCGATCATTGTTACTATTTACAGCTGGTATCAGTTTGATAATCCTAAAAAAGTACGAAAATAACAGTTTCGCCTCTAAACTGCCAGCAAAAAAGTATCGCCCTGTTTGTTTGCATGGAGCGTGGAGGACGAAACTTTAAAGAAGCAAACAAAAATACAGTTTCGCCCTTGTATTTTTTGCTGTAGTTTAAGATAGCAATACGGTGAATCAAAATTTTTAGGTTAATTTGTTGCGTTTCAAAGCCCTCATTCGCATGTATGAAAAAAGCCTTATGTTTACATTTGTAAGTATCGCCCTTTTCAAAGCGTTGAAATGAAATCGCAGCTTCTGATATCACGCTATCTATGAAGTGCATGCGTGCATAGTTCCAAATTTTACTTCGACATCGACTTTTTATAAAGGTGACTTCCCAGTAGTATCCTTGATTTGAATTATTATCGCTAATCCTAATGCCAATGAACAAATAAAAACCTCTCGAAAACGAACCGTTTGGGAAAATCATCATCATTACTGGAATTTTCATTTTCACGAAACTTTTCGATAACCTTCCGTCACTTGCGTTAATGCACTGGGTGCACAGTGCTCTGAAAATCTAGCGAAATTGTCTTAGGGCACCAGCGGGTCTAATTCAGAGCCATCTGCGCGGCGAGTTAAATCTGTAAAGAATACTAAAAATTAATTTCTATTCCATAATTTTCAGTTCAGCAATTCGAGAGATCGTGCTCACCGCAAGCCATGAAAAATAGACTACGTTGTGAAGCGATGGTCACTATTTCTTAAAAAATCACGGTTAAATAAAAAATAAAACTATTAAAAAAATTCAAATAGTTTATAATTTTCGCAAACTTATTAGGAAAAATTGTTTAATAAGCTTTCGTAATATTGTGTAAAAAAGCTGAAAATTTCAGTATTTTATCTATCTGCAACATATAAACCCTTAAGTATACCAATTAATTGGTATACGAATTGGAATAGGTTCGTAAAATTTTGGAAGAAGTCTATAAAATAACCCCTTGAAAGCTACCTAAAAATTGTTGTAGTTCGATGCAATAAAAAATCTCCAAAAATGAAATGTACCTATTAATGTGAAACATAGTGAATAATACATACAATAAAGACCCATTTTTATCAGTCTCATGGCGTATTTTAAGCAAAATGGGGACATTGACTAA
This sequence comes from Topomyia yanbarensis, assembly GCF_030247195.1. NCBI lineage: Eukaryota > Metazoa > Arthropoda > Insecta > Diptera > Culicidae > Topomyia > Topomyia yanbarensis. The sequence continues at coordinate 106,836,224 of NC_080670.1, read as the reverse complement.
AGCGGGCATTTTTTTCTTTATAATAAACTGAAGCTGTTAAAATATTCTTCCCGTCCCTTGATGTAGTCTGATATCTATTTCTGATTATGATGAATTTTTCATTTTTGCATATTTCCATCTTCATGATAAGGAAAACATGCTCAAGAAAGGATTTACTCGAATTCAGTCTTGTTCGTCTGCTAGAACCCATCAAACATATGTTCATATTTGGCTGATAAAATCGGGGTTTCAATGTACACTCAAGTTTTTTTTGCGCGGTATTTTTTTACGCGGATTTTGAAATTTACACGGTTTTCATTTACACGGATTTTGAAATTTACGCGGTTTTCATTTACGCGGTTTTTGAAATTCGCGTAAATGAAATTTTGGAATTTATGCGGTTTTCATTTACGCGGATTTTGAAATTTACGCGGTTTTCATTTACGCGGATTTTGAAATTTACGCGGTTTTCATTTACGCGGATTTTGAAATTTACGCGGTTTTCATTTACGCGGATTTTGAAATTTACGCGGTTTTCATTTACGCGGTTTTCATTTACGCGGCTCGTATCCCCCGCGTAAAAAAAACCTGAGTGTATTATAATAGATATTCAGCATTCGAAAAAGTTTCTTGTGAACGATTGTAGAACGACTTTGTTTCTACTTACTTGAAATCAGCGGCGTAGCCAGAAATTCGGTTTTGTGGGGGTTTTGTGAAAATCGATCTTACTGTCCAAACGGCAAAATTCCGAAACCGTAATTTTTGAAGTTTTAAAATTATGCAGAAATAATTTTTCAGAAAATAGTAACAGAGTTCGTGTCTAGCGAATTTGTTGAGACTTTATTGTAGTCATGAATATTAGCCTGAGAAAATTCACCATAAATACTTCTTGGACGATATACCGTCAAAATTATTTTATCAAATGATGCGCTGTTTAACGTTTGTAAAACTCATCGAAGATACTAAACCTCCGAAATTGGCGGTTTCAAAATGATGCTATCTTGACCTTAAATTACTGTTTTGAAACATTTGACCTATACATATAATTGGTCATACAACAAAAATCAAATGCTCATCAAAATCGATCAGAACCTGCTAGAATCGAATGGAAATCGTCATTTTTCATAAATTTCTCTCTACATTCGGAAAGTGTTATCCTCGTTATTTATCATATTACGTTTTCGTCTCAACGCGACGCATTCCCACAATAAAAACCTGTTTTAATCCACCTAATGGTGCAATTGTGCTTTTCTCATTTGTCCAGAATACGATTCCATGGCTGGTTATGTTCAATACAATGGTGGAAATGAATATTACATGTTCAGTACGATTTGCACATACATACAATGGATCGACAGCCACGATCTTGAGATACTATGTGATACTGAAACATCGCTTTAAACCAGTGGCGGATCATGGAGAAAGATCCGGGAGGTCCAGGTCCTGCCGAAAATTTTCAACTTGTTAAGAAATTTTAATCTAGTTTTAATTTTAAAGTAGCAACCCCTCACTGCATACTCCATCCGGGCCGGTATGATTGTCGATTTTTAGAGTGATTGCATAACCTTTCTATATGAGAAAGGCAAAAATGTACCAAAGGCCCAAAAAGTCAATTTTTGTCAAACATCTCAATGTTTCATGCATTTTAAAGTCATTTGGCATCAAAAACACAAATTTGATTTTGAAAATTTTTCATTTCAGTTTATATGGGAATTTGCTGAGTGATTGCACTCTTCGACTCGTAACTCTGGAACCGGAAGTCCAATCAATAAAAAATTCAATAGCAGCCGATGGGAAGGTTGTACCTTTCATTTGAGGCTAACTTTGTGCAAATCGGTCCAGCCATCTCTGAGAAACAGAAGTCACTTTTTTTCCACATACATACATACATACACACACAGATATTTTCCGATCTCGACGAACTCAGTCGATTGGCATATGACACTCGGCTCTCCGGGTCGGGATTAGATTGACGAATTTTAGAGTGAATGAGAAAGGCAAAAACATTTTTAGCAAATATTGAAAGTTGCGCATTTTTTTGGTGAGCAGTTCTATGTTTCATAGACATTAAATCAATTTTAACTTCGCTTCCTATTAAATAAAGACCCTTATTACAGTACATCTCTACAAAAGCGAGCTCAATTTGAAAAGAAATCTGAGGATTATGATTGATTACAGAACGCTGGAATTTTCTATTGGAATGTTTTCAGGCAGGAATTTGATATTGATGCAATTAGACAACCGTCGTTCGAGGATTGGATTTCGTCTTTCCATGCATCGACGATTTGTTCATCGCCTCGTCATCGCCGGAAGAACATCGCGGTCATTTGCGCCAGCTGTTTGAGAGATTAGCGCAACACGAATTAGCAATCAATGTTGCAAAATGCGAGTTTGGTTGCACGGAAATCTCTTTTCTGGGGCATTCAGTCACTGCCGTTGGCGCGTAAGGCCAATGCAGATTTAACTCCGTTTCAGGTTAGATTAAAAACTAAAACTTTATTGGTATGTACAGGGTTTTTTATATAATAATTTGGGCTGTGCCCTTTTTGATCGAACAAAGTTTGTCTGTGCAGAAGGCAAGATAAATAGCTATTGTTGAAGAATTCTATGCCTCGATCGAGTGTGAGTTGTTTGCACCGATCGAGGAGGAATTGGCATTAATTATAATTAAATATAAAGAAAAGCACAAAGCATTTTTGTTTCCACCGAGTGCAGATCTCACGATGACGGTTGCTTCGATGGTGCTGATCGTATCAATGATGATAATGATGATTACGACATTGGGTGCTGCATCGGCGCGCGACGGCAGGTAGCATGGTGATATATATATATATATATATATATATATATATATATATATATATATATATATATATATATATATATATATATATATATATATATATATATATATATATATATATATATATATATATATATATATATATATATATATATATATATATATATATATATATATATATATATATATATATATATATATATATATATATATATATATATATTTCTTTCAGCCATAACAAAATACCCACCGAGCATAGTAAATCCCAAATAAAAATACGTTGAAAATCACCATCACATACAGGTTTGCATGCGTGAGTCACCATTGTATCCAAGTTTGCACACAAGTCCCGTATAGCGTTTGCTGGCCGATCGAAGCGCCGACCAGTGGCAAGTTGCTACTTGCTGTTGTCATTTCAAAGCGACAGTTTTATTTCTTATATAAGCTGAAAATTTTACTTGTAAGTCAGTTCTCAGTGAGTCAACGGATAAAAAATAGCAACAGTATGTAGGTTGCCTCTGTCCTGTTCTGGTGGTGTAGAAGCTAAAGCATTGATCTCAAAAGGCCCTTCATTGGAAGAATATTGTCAGTACAATCAGCACTACACCGCAGTTGTCCTATTGTGCGCTAGAAATCGATTGCGAAATCTGACCATGACGATAGTTAATAATGGACGATTTGCTTAACTTGAAAATCAAGAAAATAAAATCGTCGAGTATTGCTTTTGGTTTGCGCAGACTAATAAGCACACTAGGATTTCCTTAATAGTGACAGGTTTGTTTAAACACGAAGAACGAATCTCAAGTCGTGTTCTAATATGCTCAAACTGCAGTTATTCGTTGCATAATGCATCATTTGTCATACTGCAGCTCAATCATTTTCAAAATCATTGGCGATTTTAAAAACTATTCACTAGGGTACTAACATGGTTTTGAGCAAAAACCCTGATGAATGAATAAGCGTCGCTTTGAAATTATTGCTTTTGCACAAAAATTCCGCCAATCAAATAATGGTAATTGTGAGAGGTTAATTAATTTTAGTAAATAAATTATAATTGGATTGATAAATCCATAGTTTATTTTTAATTTCATAAAATAAGCTTACAATTTTCAGAAAATTAGTTCATGCTAACTGGAATCAGAATCGCCATTAAATCGCCTGAAATTATACTCGTCGATAAAAAAGAGTAACGCATATGCTGCGTTACGAACAAATAGTTCATGATATGATGCACAGAAATCATGGTGTATTTTCATACAATGAAAAAAATACTATATTCCGAAAATCTTGAGTCAGTTTTCTCATTTTAAGGAACGGATTTGTACCCGAGTATCCTAAGGCAGTATCGGAGCAAAAAAAATCGGATGGCGACCTTGTGCTGGTTAAACTCATTTTTCACAAAAACTATAGCAAATTTCTTCTCCAGAATGACTCATTCACTAAGTTAATCTATTGCGCAATTTTTGAGATCTTTTCCGCGTATATTGGTTCAGTATAAGTCCCGGCGTGTTGTCACGAAATTTGAACATCAATAGTCAAAATCCAAAATTCTGATTTTGTGTGGCAAAACAGGACAGCGCTGTGTTCCGATCGCCCTAGCTAGTAAACGGCAGCTCAGATCCACACCAAAATGCTTCATTCCCTAATTGAAACATTGGGGAATCCGATAGAGTGAATATCACATCGATATATTGTTCCGAATTCAAGATTTGTTGTCGCGAAATTTTCTAATCACAAGTAAAAATCTCTGCGGACATTGGCAACCATTATTTCAACAGATTTTGTTGCGAGCACCATGCGTGAATTGCGATAAATTGGTCAAAAGAGTAATCAACCAGAGCAAGTCATGCTTTTTATCGCTTATTTTAGTCATAACATTGCACGTGTATTTTTGATTGTATGCAACTAGTACAAAGTGGGATATGGCATCCATCAATGACTTGAGAAACATTGACAAAATAAAGAAACAGAAAACATTTTGGTTTGGCCAATTGCACAGAATTAATTTTGGTGTGCATATTATGTCAGATTTCATGCGTGCTACATTGCAGAGTAATATTGCGCAGTTGTTTGTGTCGCATTGTTATGTAGTTGCTATGCATATGACTATCTTTAGGAGTAATTTCTCGGCATGAATGATAAATAAGAAGTCATTTAGGATCTTATCTGCGTTTACATAGAATAGTTTTATGAGTAAGCAAGTTTGTTATTGTACTTTATGTTGTACATATCAGTAAATATTAAATGATAGCTGTCATTGCTAAAGACATTCATTCAAGAACTATTTCAAAAATTCGAAAGTGATTATGATGAATTCGTTATGCTAATACTGCACGGTGAAATAAGAAAAAATAAAAAAGCAGGAACAAAACAAAACTATTTATAATATTATGTATCTATTATCGCTAGCACATACAGTATTAGATTTTGGCCACTTCCGTCAAGCATTTTGAGATGACCTGAAGTAGCTAGGGAATAGTTAGCTGAAGTAGCTAATGTTGAATATTTTTTTAGAGATTTCCAAAAAGTAGAAATGGTAACCGACTGCAATTTTTTGACTAGTTTTAGAAATTTGTTAAATTTATTGACGCAGTGTGTTGATGACGCATTGCTTCGTAAATTTTTGATAAGGGAAGTTATGAATCGATCTGACAGACATCAGCCCAATCGGCTCTATCGATTACATACCCGCATGCCCCTACTGACTATTACATTGACTTACGGCAAGAACATCGAGAAAAGCCGGAGGGCTGTGCGTTCATCATGCTTACGCATTCCAAAGCGGCATGGCAGTAGTAGGTTGGTCGGCCGAAGTGCGAATGTTGGTGATTCGTAATGGTTTTATTTTGACATTAAAAATGTCTTACTCCACTATCTGGGGCTAGGTGTCATTCTAAAATCTAAGCTATCTCCCATGTAACGAAACTATGTAAGGTTTGCACGCTTATAACTCCGATATTACTAGATGGATTTTAATCATTCATACACCAACCGATTCAGAAACACCTAACTTAAATATTGGTAATAATTTAATATCTCCCCAATAAAAGTAAACTTTTGGAAATTGATAAAATTAAAAAGTTCACGAAAAACGGGAAAATTACCATTCATGAGGCAGATTTCTCAGACACAGCCGTCATTATAGGGCACCTTCGTGACTCAGTCAAACACGAAAAGTCATAAATAGAAGCGACGCATGTCCGTTTAGAATCAGTTGTTGCTAATATCCCATACGAGCAACATCGTCTCCGGGCGATGCAATAAGCGTGACTAAACCCTATACAGTTAGTTTATAAATAGGGGTGACGCATACACGTTTGAATCAGTTTTTGTACTTATGTCGAACGGGTAAGATCATGGCTGCAGCGTCTGGACGTTACACTAAGCGGTGGACGCTATGCATTTTCGGTAGCGGTGGCCGTGTGCGGATTTTTCGGGTACCAGGACGGTGTCACAGAATGATTTGCAAAGTAGGTGGGTGGGGTGGTTTGGATTTAATTCAATACGGCAGGATGCGACTTATGTGTGCTGCTTGAGAGTGGTGCATTGAAAAAAAATATTTATTTTTGTGCATGCGTGTGCGTTATAATTTGTTAATCCATGTTTACGGCGCTTTGTAGCTGCGTAGGGTAATGAGCCTATGGGGTTCATATGTTTCATATTTCGGTTATATGTGATATATTTCGGTTATATGGCATCTGACAACGTGCTTCTGTAGTTATTGCACTGTTCAGCAGCGTAGTATTTTATATAGGAGAGTACACTCAGGTTTTTTTATGCGGTTTTTTGCGAGAAATTTACGCGGTTGTCATTTACGCGTTTTTTGAAATTTACGCGGTTTTCATTTACGCGGCCTGTATCCCCCGCGTAAAAAAACCTGAGTGTAATTGCATCGGAAACAATCACATTCCCAGCAGAACTTTTTGTCTTCTAATTTCAAACACTTTTGTTTCGTACTGCACAAAACGGAAAATTTTAAAACAGAACTTACCGTCCCAGCAGCAGTATAAGCGGGTGTTCTTTTTCGATTAAAATTCAAGCCATGCCTTAAGCGTTACTGGACTTACAATTGTTTTCCCAGTTTATACAGTCAGAGTATCTGTCCTGCCCTATGTATTTAAAACACAGTTGTAATCGCGTTTTAAAGTATACAAATAGAACGGTTGGGTATACCAATTTAAATTTTAAAATAAATCTGTTTTAAATTATGAAACAAACCGCTGTACTGAAGATATAATTATGTCAGTCCCATTACCACATAAAACACCTATAAAACATAAAACGCTGCAGAATTGGTTTAATAATACAATGTTTACACATTATTATAACGTGTTATAAACACGTTATAATAATTATCAACAAGAAAAATATCACCAAGATAGCATAAAAACCCGTTTTAACTGGTTGTGCGAACGTTGTATAACAATGTAATTTATCAAATAATTTCATTTGTTCAACCACTAATCGATCAAGAAATACTTAACCTTAAGATTGTTTACTTAAGTTCATTAATACATTATTGAAAATTTAAACGGAAAATGAAATTTCATATTTCATGGAGAATCTATATATTTCCGTTGGCGTGCGTGGGCTTCCTCATCACAGTTCTCAATATGGAACTTTTCTTTTGAATATATTTTCTGGACAGACCAGCCAGATGGATCAGCCAAATAATGCCAATCACCTAGTGAGATACTTGATTAATTGTAATAATAGATTACCGTTAAATGACCTTCAATAAATTATGTATTTTTCATCTCTGGTTTCATATAGAAATAAGATGATTGTATCCTATTGCTCATAGTCTTTTATTCACCCTACCTATTTGATGACATTTGTTAGAGCAGTTCGGTTCAACGTGGAACAAATTTTTGAATCAAACACCATTAAATATCTTACATTTTTACGCCAGTTTTATTATGGCGCTTTCGTTTCCACCTGGCGATACATAGACATACAAGAGATAGACAGATTACACCCTGGTTTGAGTCAGTGTAAGATCGACTACACCGGTGCAGTGCAATGTCAATAACGAAACTGCCATTAGATTTATGCTATGTATACATTTCACCAAAAATATGCAATAAATCATCATAAAACTACATGCCCGCCGTTCGTAACGCTAGCTAATTTTAGATTGCTGCTTGTTGCTGTTATTTCAAAACGACAGTTATATTTCTTACACTTATTGAAAACATTAGTCCTTAGTATAACTTATACTAGTCAAAAAGTCTGGGTTTTTTTCCGAACAATGTTCGAATGCATTGGGCATTTCCAGGTTTTGTGTCACCACTCCCTGCATTCTTGCTTGCACACCCGACCTCCTGGAGACAGTGAATGAATGGTAGGAAGCTTCAACACTCCAACGCTTACATCAAACTCAGTCGAGTACGGAACCATTGGAGCACCATGGCTTTGGTATCTTTGCCTTTACCCTTTCAAGCGGGGCTCTGACGTATTTTTTTTCTTGTTTATTTGACACGGCTCAATGCATTAGCATAACTGAGCCGTTGGTCTTTTATGATTTTTACAATATGTAAAAAATAAAAATTGATTTTCACTAAGGCATCCAGTCTTGTTCACGCAGCTTGCTGCTGCATGTTGAGATCCTCTTTCTAGGCGGTGAAACAGCTACATTGCCTATCATAACTAGAGTCATTCAGTTCGCTTTCTCTCGCGTTTTCGTTCACGTCCATGTCGTCATCGGTACTACATTCAAGTTGCTCACGGTCGGTTTTTCTTATTTGTTAATTATGCTTACGGGTCGCTGTTGTAGATCGGTTTTCATCGGTATTTGATTCATTTTTGGTGGTGTTGGTTGTGGGTTTGGAAGCATCTGGTATAATCGTCGCAATTTCACTGTTCGTAACGGTAGTTGGTTTAGTGGTCCTGGACCATATCGTTGAGTTAGTGTTTGTTAATGCGCGGTCCGCAGTCGTTGGTTTACCAACCGGTTGTGGTTTGGCATACGACGACTGTGTACTGGTCTTGGTCGTAGCATATGGACTTTCTTTAGCAACATCCAAGTAAGGTTTTTCGTGGTGTAGCGGTTGATCACAGAACTGGCACGTAGGAATCAGCCCTGGGTACGTGATCAATGTTCGCTGATTAAATGTAACACCTTGTGTTTTGCCATAAATGGTCAGATATGAGGGGATAGGTTTTCTCGGCCGCATTCTCATCACAAGCACTCCGTTGCGGAGACCTGGGAAGAAGTTCCTCCATGTGTCTTCCGAAATGGTTTCCAATTCACCGTATTTTGGCATGTGTTGTTTGATAACAGCAGGATTAGTACGCGGAGCCAAGTCATGCATTTTAACTTCAATAGTGTCACGGTCTACGTATGTTGGGATGCTGTATAAAATGTCATTACATTCGACAACATGCTTCAAGTTGTTCTGCGTAGCAAATGATTCTGCTTGTTTTGTGTTTTGGAACGTAATCAGTACCTCATGGCGTAGATGATGGAATTGCACAGCATTGACTTCTGCTATGTTGAGCTTCATGTTCACCTTCAACAATTGCTCCACGTCACGGGTCGCTGGTCTTACCGGACATTTCAAAAAATCAACAGCAACATAGTTCGGCCGAACCGGGCTATAAACTGGCTTGCATTGTCACTCATTATTTGTTCACGTTTCACACACTAGGTAGTAGATATCGAATTTTGTTTTTGGCGTAGACGTTTCTACGTGCAATAATTCCAAAAAAAATTGTTCGATTACACTATTTTATACAGTAAAACTATCTGAGAACGAGTTACAGAGAATGAATACTTCTGCATGAAAAAATGCACACTGAAAAAAATTTTGTGTCAATTTTCACAAATACAAAAATTCATGATAAAATTTCAAATTGCAAAAAAAAAACTTTTTTTTTAATTTTTTATATTTTGTCAACAAAAAGCTGAAGAGAAAAGAAACATTTTGAATGTGATTTCATGATGGAGAAATTATCACCAAAAAAGTTTTTCTAACAATAACTTTATATGTTTTTAAATTTCATTCTAATTGACATAGAAAACTGTAATTTTATTACAGAATATAATTCTAAATATCATTTTATATCAAAATGCATTTAACAAGTGTCTTGCAAAATGCGATAGTTTTCGAGATATTTGCAATTTTGCTCCAACAAGAACAATTAATTCATGTAATTAAGTCCTTTTTAAAAGTTATTCGCGTTACCCCATCATAAATTGTAAAAATCCTAATGTTTATCGTTTTACAGACATAAAAGAAGCTTTTTCACTGTATTTGGATCATGGAGAAACTTTAAATAAAAAAGTTTTTCCTAACAACAACTTTTGACAACTTTTCATAATTCATACTATTTGCAGTCAAAAGTAGAATTTTATTTTTACATATGATTCCAAACGCCAATTTAAATCGAAATTTTTATTACAAAAATTTTCTGAACTGTAGTAGTTCTCGAGATATTTTAAATTTTATTTTAACAATCCAATTATTTTGTTTTATTACGACCTTTTCAGAAGTTATTCGCGTTTCTCCATTCAACAGCAATTAGTTTTTCGTAAGGCCCAACTCCGCTAGCGAATGACGGATCTCAATAGGCCGCTGTCACCACGTAAAGCAAGATAGGTCATAACCCCATTTCCAAGGCGTGAAGCGACCCGTGCCGAGGGATGAGTGATCGAGGGGGTGAAAAAGATGCTCGATCGTTAACGGAGCCTGTGGGGTACCTGGGCAACCCCCACAGTAAGCGTCCCTTACCACGTTAATGCAGAGCTCTGGCGTGGCGGACATTTATTCTCGCGCTACTCGTGGGTTCAAATATGGAGACAAATAAAAACAAAAACAAACAAACAGAGGTGCCAAACCCCTTTGCTAGAGGTGGTTTGGCGAGGTCTCCCCCCGTGGGGAGAGTAGTGGAGCGACGAGTGCTGCATCTGATAGCACCAGTGACCCCCCAATAGTGGTAGGAAATAGCCCTACCAACGCACTGGACGGGCCACTATCCGCGATGCGCAAAGTGGTGGAGCAGCTCGATTCAATAATCGAGTTCACTAGCGCAAAGCAAAACATAAGCAAGGAGTTAAAGCAGAGTCTCCTGGAGCTCCGGAAAACTGTTCGTGTCGCAAGACAGAAACAGCAGGCTTATGCCAAGAGGGTGGAATGTCGGGAGAAGTCCGACAGAGAAACCCAGACAGTGGCCTCCAATAGGGAGGGAAGAGAGAAGGTCGATACAGGCACTCAGACAGTGACCTTCACCTTCTATGGACCAGCCATGTCGCTCGAAGCGGCGGCCGAGTTCCCCTCGAATGGCCCGCGAAGAAGGCCAAGAACAGAGGCGAGGGCTTGTGGTTAAAAACCGACAAGGACAAATACGCCGACGTCCTAACGTCGATGAAGGCGGCCGAAAGCCTTTCAGCCCTTGGGCAAGATGTGCGTAGCGTGAGACGCACCACCACAGGAGAAATGCTTCTGGTGCTGAAGCGAGGCGCACAATCTAGTGCGGTGTACAAGGCCTTGGCCCAAGAGGTCCTTGGTGAAGGCGCCCAAGTCAGGTCGCTAGGGGCGGAAATGACTCTCCAGTGCAAGCATCTGGACGAGTTCACGACCGCAGAAGATGTCGTCGCAGCCGTTAAGGAACAATGCGACGTCACAATTGAGCGGGCCTCTGTGCGATTTAGAGATGGACCCTCTGGCACCCAAGTAGCCTACCGCAGGCTACTGAAGGCAGATGTCAAAAAGGTAACTGAGAAAGGTAAGCTGAAGATCGGCTGGTCGGTATGCCCAATTAGCATACCCCAGCCGCCTTCAGTGGATAGGTGCTATCGGTGCCTTGAGTTCGGCCACAAAGCCTACGAGTGCAAGAACATAGACAGGAGCAAACTACGTCGTCGCTGCGGCGAGGAGGGGCATAAGGAGCGGGGTTGCACTAAGGCGCACAAGTGCCTTATCTGCACCGCTAAGAAGCAAGCCCATAAACATGCTATGGGCGGACCTTCGTGTCCCTTCGGTGAGGCAAATAAGAAGAAGCCGTGAACGTCACACAGCTAAATCTTAACCATTGTGCAGCAGCCCAACAGCTGCTGTGGCAGTCGGTCTCGGAGTCGAGGACAGATGTCGCCCTCTTATCAGACCCGTACAGCATCCCTGCCGGCAACGGCAATTGGGTGTCGGACGGGTCTGGAATGGTGGCAATCTGTACAACGGGACGGTTCCCGGTTCAAGAGGTAATACGCTCCTCCGCCGAGGGTGTTGCGATTGCCAAGATCAATGGAGTGTTCTATTGCAGCTGCTACGCTCCACCAAGGTGGCCAACAGAACAGTTCAACCAGATGATCGACAGGCTGTCGTCGGACCTAGTGGGCCGGAAACCGGTAGTAATAGCGGGAGACTTTAACGCTTGGGCAGTGGAGTGGAGCAGCCGCTGTACAAATAGCAGGGGTCAAGCGCTAATGGAGGCGCTTGCGAAACTCGATACTGTGCTAGCTAATAATGGCTCCGCTAGTACATTCAGTAGAAACGGGGTGGAGGCGTGGATTGGCGTAACATTTGCCAGCCCGAGTCTGGCTCCAGGCATGGAATGGAGGGTAGACGAAGGCTACACCCATAGCGATCATTTAGCAATCCGCTTTAGGATCAACTATGGTGTGCAACATCCGAGGGCGGGAGATCCCTGTAAGGTACGCGGGTGGAAGTCCAATCACTTCGACAGCGAAGCTTTCACCGCGGCTCTGGGACTGGAGGCCAACACCGACAGTCTAAGCGGGGATGCGCTGGTAGCTGTTCTATCACGCGCGTGCGACGCCACTATGCCGAGAAAAACACTGCCAAGAAACTGCAGATGCCCGGTATACTGGTGGAGTGCCGAGATTGCAGCTCTACGGTCAGCCTGCCTCAGAGCTAGACGTAGGATGCAAAGAGCTCGCACCGAGGATGCAAGAGAGAACCGCCGTGAAGTGTTTCGAGCTGCGAAATTGGCCCTTAACAAGGCTATTAAAAGCAGCAAGAGAGCGTGTTTCGACAACCTGTGTGAGAGTGCCAACGCGAATCCGTGGGGTGACGCCTACCGGATTGTGATGGCCAAGACCAAACGGGGCTCCTCACCCCCAGAACGGTCTCCGGACCGGTTGGCAACGATTATCGAGGTACTCTTCCCGTCTCGAGCCACAAGCCCCTGGCCACCTGCACTACGAGACAGTGCGGGCACGGCCGAAATGGTGGCTTCAGTGACGAATGAAGAACTACTCGCAGTGGCGAAATCCCTAGCAATGAACAAAGCTCCAGGGCCGGATGGAGTTCCAAACAACGCTCTCTAGGCAGCGATCATAGCGAACCCGAACTTGTTCAGGCTAGCTATGCAGAGATGCCTTGACGTGTGCCGTTTCCCCGATAGATGGAAAAGGCAGAAATTGGTGCTGTTGCCGAAGCCGTGAAGAACGCATTCAACAGCGCAAGCTGGGATGCCATCACGCTCTTGTTACACCGGCTTAGCCTACCGGTGGGTCTGTACCGGATCCTGGAAAGTTACTTCCAAAACCGCGTACTGCTATACTAGACCGATGCCGGTCAGAAAAGGGTTCCGATTACCGCCGGAGTCCCACAGGGCTCGATCCTAGGCCCTGTGCTATGGAACCTCATGTATGACGGGGTTCTGAGACTGAAGTTCCCTCCTGGGGTCAAGATCATCGGCTTTGCCGACAACGTAACCTTGGAGGCCCCGTAGACCTCAGAGGTAGACCTCCTGAGGTACAACTAACCGCAGAACACGCGATCAGCACGGTGGAGGAATGGATGAGCGCGAGAGGCCTGGAGCTCGCTCATCATTAGACGGAGGTAGTTATCGTCAACAACCGCAAGTCGGCACAACATGCATTTATCCATGTGGGAGAAGTCGCGATCACTTCACAGCGAAGTCTGAAGTCTCTCGGAGTCATTGTAGTAGACAAGCTGACCTTCGGCAGCCATGTCGACTATACGTGCAAGAGAGCGTCGACTGCTGTTGCGGCTCTATCGAGAATGTTGTCCAACAGCTCAAAGGTGTGCGCCAGTAGACGTAGGTTACTGGCAGGCGTTGCCGTATCTATCCTCAGGTACGGCGGCCCGTCATGGTCAAGAGCACTGAGGGTAACCAGTTACCTACAGAAACTGGAGAGCACCTACCGCGCGATGTGCCTCAGAGTGATATCTGCCTACCGCAAGGTATCACACGATGCATCCTGCGTGATAGCGAGCATGATGCCAGTCGGGCTGGTCATTCGGGAAGATGAGGATTGCTTCGAGCTACGTGGAAATAGGGGAGCCCGCGAGCGCACCAGGGTGACCTCGGTCGCCAGATGGCAGCGTGAGTGGGACAACTCCTCGAAAGGTAGGTGGACCCACCGGCTGATACCTAGCATATCGAGCTGGGTGGGAAGACCCCATGGGGAAGTTCACTTCCACCTGACGCAATTCCTGTCAGGCCATGGCTGTTTCCGTCAGTACCTCCACAGGTTCGGGCACGCGGAGGTCTGCCTGCCTGCCCGGACTGCCCAGGTGTAGACAAAACTGCCGAAAACATACTGTTCGTATGTCATCGGTTCGACGTTGAAAGAAGAGCAATGCTTGACGTCTGTGGCTGGGACACAACCCCTGATACCCTTATTCAGCGGATGTGTCAATCGGTGGAGAAGTGGAACGCAGTCTCGGCTGCTACCATCCGGATTGCCTGTAGGCTACAGGTATTCTGGCAAACCGAGCAACAGACCACGGGCACGGCTAACTAGTGATTGGTTAGCTGGAGCGAAAAAGGTCAAGCGCAAAAAAGGGAGTGAATGGTCTGTTCATGCCGAGGCAGGTTTGGCGCAGCGACTGGCAACCGCGTAAGGGGTAAACCCAGCCACACCGAAGCAAGACAGAAGAGTGAGTGTATAGGCGTATAAGTGGACTGCCTCATGCCAAGACGGGAGGGTCGTAGTGTAGTATGTTGGGACTTAGCTATCGATGCCTCATGGCGTGGCAGAGGAGTGAAAGGATGAGCATCCAAGTCAGTCTCACACGGCATGTTAAGGTTGAGCACAAAAGTCAGCCTCACATGGTATGGTAGAGGATAGCACAAAAGTAAGCCTAACAAGGAATGAAAAAGGTGAGCACACAACCCGAGCAAATACTCATGGGTTAAAACACCACATAGCCCCTTGAAAAGACCTTAAACATGGTCCGTGCCAAAATTCACAACCATCAAAACACCATAAAATGGTCTCAATAACCCATAAATATACCAACATATGGTATTTTATATGGGATCTACCGGACCATGGTGATGGTGTTTTCATGGGTTGAACCCATTTCAGACACCCATGACAAACCCCATGAGCATGGGGGTATTATGGGCTTTTCGTTTGCTCGGGAAGTCAGCCTCGCATGGTATGTCAGAAGTGGGGCCTAAGAAAAATGTACCACATGGGATGCCAGGGGGAGTAACAGAGGTACAATAGAGTGGCACGATCGAGAGTGAATCAGGTGATAGGGTGAGCACCCAAGTCAGCCTCACATGGTATGGGTAGGGCGAGCACAAAAGTAAGCCTAGCAAGGAATGAGTAAGGTGAGCACACAAGTCAGCCTATCAAGGAACGAAAAAGGTGAGCACAAAAGTCAGCCTCATGTGGGAGTGTTTGAGAGTGAATCAAGGTGCGATAGAGATAGCACCCAAGTAAGCCTCATACAGGACGTATGAACGCGTGAGTGAGAGTGAATGAGTACATTAAGTACAGCCATCCCCCAGAAGTAATACCGAGAGGTAGTTCCTGGGAGGAACGATGGCGGAGCCCAATGGAGTTTAGTCGGTATTAATGGCAGCGTCACCATTTGAGCCCGACACGCCCCCAGTGCAACCCGTGCGGTAGATTGGACCCTACCAATAGCACGTGTACTGGGCTAGGACGTAAAAGTCTTCTCCATTGTAAAAAAAGGCCCATAACATTTCTTGTAACTTTTTTCCTTTTTTATTTCGACTATGTTAGTCACATTTTCTTTTTTACGTTTTAACGACATTCAATTAGCTAGAGATTACTGGGTAGGGAAAGTTATGAAACTTAGAGCCATAGTACTCAAGTGAGAGCAAGGATGTGAAGTAAACAGATCGGAAAACTAGAAGTGGCAGGGTCATTAGAACAGGCTTAATATCGTGCGGGCTTAATTTTTGCCTTCTGATAATGAGGGTCGAGCTTAGGTAGAATAACTACGAATCACCCGAGTTCATTATCATGTGTCCTTGATAAAGGTAGACGTATCTATCTTTACCGTGACAACCGGCTGCCGGTTATCGTTACTTACTTTGTGAAATTATTTATTTCAGTTTATGTGGGAATTTGCTGTGTGGTCGCACACGGAACCGCGGAACCGGAAATCCAATCAATAAAAAATTCAATAGCAGCCGATAGGAAGATTGTACCTTTTATTTGAGACTAAGTTGGTGCAAATCGGTCCAGCCATCTCTAAGAAACAGAGGTGACATTTTTTTCCACATACACATACAGACATTTTCCGATTTCGACGAACTGAGTCGAATGGCATATGACACCTCCGGGCCGGGGTTAGATTGACGATTTTTAGAGAGAATAAGAATGATAAAAAACATTTTTAGCAAACTTCGCTTCCTATTAAATAAAGACCGTTATTACGGTACATCTCTTCAAAAGCGAGCTCAATATGAAAGGAAATCTGAGGATTATGATTGATTTCAGAACTCTGGAATTTTTTATTGAAATTTTTTTTCTTCATTAAACGTTTATTTGACACGGCATATGCACAATCTTTTTACACCGGGGTTTTTTTTACATAACATGTTACAAAAGTTCTTAAGACTATCACGTTATAATAAAAGTTCACTTTCTAATGCTAACACTGAGGATAATCATCATTTTGAATATTTTTATTTATACTCTATTTTCTTGAATTTCATTGTAAACCTATTGATAGTTTTTCTGTAATTTTTGTTTATTTTTTTCTTTATTTATATCGTTTTATCTAACTTAACTAACTGCGAAGAAATCTAAATTGTTTGTGGGTAGCAAGGGAAAAAACAAGAAACATTGTGGGGATAATTATACTTGAATATTTATTGTATTCAGGAAATGATAAATATGGCCCATGTATGTAAGATCTCGTAAAGCAAGGATATCACGAACAGGAACATAGGGTGGTTTTCTTCTGGCTCGTAAGGAGTCTATTAATTGGGATCTGCCTTCACGATTTTCAGTGCAAGACCAAACAATATGTTCAATGTCTTCGTAACACTCTCCGCAAGCACATTGATTATCTTCTGCGATCCCAATACGGCGGAGATGCGCATTCAACGTATAATGGTTGGACATGAGCCTAGACATCACACGAATGAAGTTTCGACTTACATCCAACCCTTTGAACCATGCCTTCGTTGATACTTTAGGGTTAATTGAGTGCAACCACCGTCCCAGATCTCCATTGTCCCATGATGTTTGCCAACTAGTAAGCGTCTTCTGACGAGAGGCGCTATAAAATTCATTGAAGGCAATTGGTCTTTCATAGATGTCACCGTCCAGTGCTCCTATTTTGGCTAAATTATCCGCTCTCTCATTACCCGGTATGGAGCAATGAGCGGGAATCCACACTAAGGTAATTTGATAAGATTTATTTGTTAATTTAGTTAAGAATTCTCGTATCTTCTTCAAAAAGAACGGAGCGTAGTGCCTCAATTGTGCTGAGGCTATCTGTGAGAATAAAATAATGGCTCGGAAGTAAAGTATCAATGATTTCCAGACTATAGTTGACTGCTGCAAGTTCGGCTGTGCAAACAGAGGCAGGTTCTGCAAGCTTGAAAGAGATCGAGGTGTTATTGTTGAAAATACCGAAGCCAGTGGCCTCATTGATTTGTGAACCATCAGTGTAGAACATTTTATGGCTGTCAATGTGTTGGTATTTAATTATGAATATTTTAGGGATCTCCAGAGAGCGCAGGTGATCTGGGATTCCATGAATTTCCTCTTGCATGGACGTGTCGAAAAATGAAGTGGAATCGGGAGTATCTAGAAGGCGTTATTTCTTTTGACATGTGATTGAAGTAAACTGTCATGAATCTGGTTTGGGATTGAAGCTCGACAAGTCTTTCAAAATTTTCAATTACCAATGGATTCATAACCTCACATCGTATAAGTAAACGAGAGGAGAGATCCCAGAATCGATCTTTTAAGGGAAGAACTCTCGCTAGTACTTCAAGACTCATCGTATGTGTCGATTGCATGGAACCTAAGGCGATTCGTAAACAACGATACTGTATTCGTTCCAATTTAATAATGTGAGTGCTTGCAGCTGAACGGAAACAGAACCACCCATATTCCATTACTGAAAGTATCGTTGTTTGATACAATCTTATCACGTCACTTGGATGAGCACCCCACCAAGATCCGGTTATTGTTCGGAGAAAATTTATCCTTAGAATCGAACCAAATTCCGAGATATTTGAAGGTCATGACTTGGGCTATCGTTCTACCAACCAACTGAAGCTGAAGCTGAGCTGGATCACGCTTCCTTGAAAAAACAACCAACTCTGTTTTCTCCGTAGAGAAATCGATGCCTAGCTTCAATGCCCAACTTGATAAATTATCCAAACTATCTTGCAGTGGTTGTTGTAAATTTATGGCTTTTGGTCCTGTAACAGAAACCACGCCATCATCTGCAAGTTGCCTTAGAGTGCATGGGCTGACAATACAATTATCAATGTCATTCACGTAAAAATTGTAGAGAAGGGGGCTTTAACAAGAACCTTGTGGGAGACCCATGTAACTTATTCTGAATGTTGCCAAATCGCCATATGAAAAATGCCTGTGCTTTTCTGACAATAAGATGTATAAATAATTATTTAACATTGGTGAAAGACCACATTGATGTAGTTTCTCTGAGAGAACATCAATGGAAACAGAGTCGAATGCTCCTTTTATGTCTAAGAACGCCAGGCAATCATTCGTTCCCTTTCCTCACCGAAAACCAAACTGGGTATCTGAGAGCAAGCCGTTCGCCTCAACCCAATTGTCGAGACGTCATAGGATAATTTTTTCCAACAATTTCCTGATGCAGGATAGCATTGCAATCGGTCGATACGAGTTATGGTCGGAGGCTGGTTTTCCCGGATTTGGAATAGCGATAACTCTCACTTGTCTCCAGTCGTGCGGGACAATGTTCTTCTCAAGAAGCTTATTGAAAAAATTCAACCAGCGTCTTTTTGCTAGGTCAGGCAGATTCTTCACCAAGTTGAATTTAATTCTGTCTGGACCCGGAGCATTATTGTTGCATGAAAGGAGTGCAATTGAAAATTCCATCATTGTCAAAGGCGAATCTATGGAATCGTTACTTGCGGGAGCATTACGAATGATTCTCTGCGCAGGAGCAGAATCTGGACAAACTTTCTTGGCAAAATTAAATATCCAGCGATTCGAAAAATCTTCGCTTTCATTAGTTACGTTTCGATTCATCATTCTTCTGGCTGTGTTCCAAAGAGTACTCATTGATGTTTCTCTTGACAAGCCATCAACGAAACGTCTCCAATAACTAGACTTTTTGGCACGACGGAGACTGTCAAATTTGTTTTGTAAAATCGAATAATTTTCAAAATTCGCACGTGTACACCCTTTCCGTTTCATAATTTCTTTGTAAGCAACTTGTTTAGCTTCATATGCATCCGAGCACTCTTTGTCCCACCAGGGATTAGGAGGCAGGCTGTTCATTATCATGCCAGGATTGCATTTCGTTTGGGTTTGTTCTGCTGCTTCAATAATCAAACCCGCTAGAAATTCATATTCTTCGGTAGGTGGTAGCTCTTCCATCGAAACAAGAGAAGTGGAAATGAAAGATTGGTATTTTTTCCAATCAATATTTCATGTCAAGTCATAAAGGACATTGATTGAATTCGTGAGGCCTAATTCACTGTTAATTGAAATAACGACTGGCAAATATATATATATATATATATATATATATATATATATATATATATATATATATATATATATATATATATATATATATATATATATATATATATATATATATATATATATATATATATATATATATATATATATATATATATATATATATATATATATATATATATATATATATATATATATATATATATATATATATATATATATATATATATATATATATATATATATATATATATATATATATATATATATATGTGTATAGAAGCGATAGACATGTCTTTGCTTTTAATGTTCGTTTGGACAGCTACAGCCTCAATGCCCGCAAACAAGGGGATGTTAATTCTATAGAAAGAATAGGACTTTTTAATTCCTAGAAGCACTCCTCCATACGGGGTGTCTCGGTCTAGTCAAATAATGTTGAAATCATTCAAGTTGAAATTATTGTTTGAGGTAAGCCATGTTTCACATAAAGCAAAAGCATCGCATTTCAAATTATGCAGCAAAATTTTTAAGGAATCAATTTTAGGTATAAAACTTCTGCAATTCCACTGTAAAATAGTGATGGGATCTTTCACTGGAGAAGGTGAATTATCCATCGAAAGATACAATCGCTGCAAGGATGGGCCATTGAGCAATCAGCTGCTCTTAAAATGTTCTAATTGTTGGGAGTTGGCTGAAAGTATACTTTTTAGTGGTTCAGAAATATTGAATGCTTTGAAAATCAACAATTTCAGAAAATTTCAATGACCCTATCCCCGGTTGAGGCTCGGAGGAAGTTGAAGTTTTATTATTACCAGTAATGGTGTTCTGTTTGGATTGTACATTACCAAAACCGGGAGGGACTGGCTTCGGTATTGCATCGGAATTCTTTAGCTTTGGCCGCAATTTATTTATTGGAGGAGAAATTTTAAGGCCCTTGCTTGGCAGTTTGGGAAAAGACGATTTTTTTCTTTTCCTGGATCCTCAAGGTAAAACAAATGATGTACCTTCGGACGCTTCGTCAAAGTCAGACTCTTTCGGCAATAGAATAGCGTATCTGTTTTCTGAGACCGTGGGTTCAGGAGTAGCATTTTTCAGTATTTCTGCATAAGAGCGCTTAGACCTCTCCTTTAAGGATCGTTTAATTTTATCCTCCCGTAATTTATATATGGGACATGCAAGGAGCTCGTGTGAATTTTCTCCGCAATGTAAACATTTTTCTAAGTTTTTATTGCATGTATCCTCTTGATGAGGCCCCCCACATTTGCCACACCGTACCTTATTGGAACAGTAAGTGGCTGTGTGGCCAAGCTTTTTACAATTGAGGCAATTCATCACACGAGGAATGAAAAGGCGAACGGGGAGACGAATTTTATTAATAAGAACATGGCTAGGCAAAGCAGACCCAGCGAAAGTTACACGAAATGAATAGGATGGTCGGTAAACTTTTTTCTCTTCTTCAAGTGATACTGAGTACAATTGCTTACAATCGAGTATTTTAACTGCATTAAGCAGGGTGTTCTTGAAACAACCAACACCATGCTTAAGTATATCCTCGGCAGTGAGGCTGGGTTCGGAGATGACTCCATCGCATTCTATATCGCGCAAAACTATATATAAACTTTATATTCACGCGTGAAGAGTTCGCAGGCTACTATCTCGTTAGCTTGTCTAATGTTATCAACGCTAACTCGAAGTTTGTCTTTATTTACTTTCACGATCTCTGTTACAGCAGAAAATCGTGAAGTCAGATCCCGTGCAATTTGCACAAGGTTTAATGGCTTTCCTTTCCGCCTGAAGAAAACCTGCCAAGGTCCAGAAGACCCTTGAGGGTATAATTTTGTTCTAGGGGGAGTTGAGGGAGGGGGATCAGAAGAATTTTGCTCTTGTGAAATGGAGGATTCCACCTCACTATCCTCCATCTCGCCTACCATGCACAGTAAGTTAATTAAATACTTATACTAGCACAATTATACAAAAATCTACCTGTCCTTCGAAGAGTTGTAGCTTCACGCTGTCTCCCTCTGTCACACGCTCGTGTTGAACACAGCGTAACCACCACTACCAACATGGAGCCGCTGCTTACCTGCGGATCCAGGGGTATTTCCGTACTACGTAGCGTGGTTAGGTACACAAATACACAAAAGCCCGTATCTGCACTAGTACAGATGAATAAGTGATGTTTTTTTTTTTGAAATGTTTTCAGGCAGGAATTTGATATTGATGTTGTTAGACAACAGTGAAATCAGGACCAATAGATCAGTTATATATCAGGATCCCATTCCGACAATTTTTCAAAAGTCTTCATGATGTTTTCAACAACAGGTTATCAATGTACAGATCAAATAATTCTTATTGTAATATTGCATTAATTCAGCCCAATAAATTTTTAACTTCAATCCAATAATCTTTTTTGAGTGGGAGGGGGGTGTATGGTGTTAAACCCCAAAGCCTTCTCTTGGCTATGCCGTTGCTTGGAGTTATTTATTTCGCTTTTTATTTTCTGATATGTTTCAGATCGATCCGATGGTTCTAAGTTAGAAAAATTGCAGTCAGAAGATTCGCGCAAATGAACATTTTTACACTGATAAGTTATCAAGTTCCTTCCAGACAACTTGGAATTGTTCGGTGATTATTTCTAGCGGTTGTAGATAGAAGGATGAAATACAAAATTCGTTTTATCGAAACAATGTTTGGTTTATTTGAATGGATTATTAATATATTGAACAATAAATAGTCGACAAAGGGTAATCCACAAACAACAAGCCATAACTTTTAAAGTATTCAAAATAGGTATTTCATGCCTTTAGTAAAGTTATTCGCGAAAGTAAGAGCTACAAAATTTCTGAAAGCATCATTTCAATACAATCACTTGCAAGAAAATTTATGAAAATATCTCACTCGTAGTGGGATTAATCAGCAAAAGAACAATACCAAAAGAAAGGGCATATTGTCTCCATTGAATTCTCCGAATATGCTATTGAGATAAAATAAGCCGTTTTGGCGTTGATAATAGATTACATGTTTTTGGTCATATTGCTGGCAATGGGTAATGTTAAATTTTTTTTCCGTATTTACTGTTAAATATCTCTTTTGATAATTGTTCGATTTCAACAATCTATAGCTTGTTCGAAAGGTATTCATTAAAGCTGTCTAAAAATTTATAAAGTGTTGATGATTGTTGTCAATTTTGGCAGATAATTTCAAAAAACTAAAACATCAGAATCAAAAACAAATTATTAGCGTTCTGTCTGGCTGATAGGTCTTTCATTTAAAATTGGTTCGGATAAGATCGATTCAGTCATTGCTGAGAAACACGAGTGAGAGTTTGTCCGTTACATACACACACAGACACACACAGACATTGTCCCAAATCATCGAGCTGAGTCGATTGGTATATAAGACTCGGCCTTCCGGGCCTCGGAAAGAATTTTGAAAGTTTCAGCGAATTCTATACATTTCTTTTCTAAGAAATGTAAAACCAAGATATGTACCGCTATTAATTCACATTCCCATTTCTTGGTTCAACTACTAACGTACACTGGGCAAATAGCTTCCCTTGACAATGGTGAGGTGAGATGGATGCCGAATCGTGATCTTCTTCCGGGCCAAAGACTTCAGCCTTGCTTCAGCCAGTGAAGACTCTTATCGGGTAATCTTCGTGGGTCTGCCCCCCTAACTACCTCCTCTTTATTAAGGTTCGTCTACCTTTTCGCCTTTTTGAGCCGCGGGTCATGAACTGTACTGTTTTCAAACAATTGGGACACACAGCCTTCCATTTTAACAAAAAGGCTTGTTGTGGGAAATGCGATGGGAATCATGTGGATGATTCCTGCAGAAGAAAAGTGTCTCTAATGTGGGGGAAATTCACTTGATCTCCCGACATGTTCCACGTACAAACAGCGCGAGGTGAATCCCTTCAGGGACGCTCTAAGCGATCTTTTGCAGAAATAAATAAATAACTACTAACGAGACCTAATTTATAACACAGTAGGTTACAAAAATTGTGTTCTGTTATAATATTGTTATTTCATTCTGATCGGGGAGGAATGCTGAACGATTTGCAGGTGCTACAACAGCAAAAATGAAACTTCCAACCCCCGGAGGGATAACGGAACGATAACACCCCTGAAGAGATATTGTCATTCAAATACGGCTAAAACTATAGCTCTTTATCACACTGGGTTAGGAACAACAGCATATCCCTCAGTTTCAGTTCTCTGTACATAGGTTCATCAATGTATGGAGAACCAAAAATCCGGATACGTAATTGCATTACTACACGGCAGTTGCATATCGAATGATATGATGTACCGTAATCGGATTCACAAAGATCACATGAATAATACTAAGCGCCCTGAATAGTAGCCATGTGATAATTGAGTTTGCAATGTCTAGTCAGTGCCCTGATAAGAATACTGCAGTTGTACTTGGAAAAATACAACAAATTCTTTGACATTTTCGGACTCACATCCGGCAGAAAAGTCTTTGTTTGAACGCAAGTTTGCAAGCTACGCCAATGGTTGGCATGTTCGGATGCACCCCAAGAACGAATTTTGTGCTTTATCCAACTTATCGACAGTGGTAGAACTGGTTGTGCACCAACGAAGTCAGTCGCAGCGCCGGCTCAAGATTTGCCGAAAGCCCGTCTACATTGGCCGAAGTCCAATTAAGTTTTGAGTCAAGAATTACCCCAACGTAATTCACTTGAACTGCAATAATAACTTCAGAGTCAAAGAACTGCAATGGACGAGCTCCGGTTGCAATCATTCGTTGCGTGAAAAGCACCATTGATGTTTTATTTGGATTAACTTATAGTCCAACATGAAGACACCATTGCTCAAAAACACATAAGGCTTATTGCATCAAATCAAAATGTGTATTAATGCAAATACCGATGATCGTTAAAGGAGACCGAGGAGGGTTGAAACATTTTTTTGTTTTTCCTAGATAATTTGACAAAAACTGTCATTCGATGATTGCTTATTTTAAATTTCTTACTTCTGTTTATGCTTAATTAAATTACATCAAAATAACTGGCACAAATCAATAATATATTGATTTTTGTAACAGTGTTCTCTTTGTTTCAACTCTCCTCATACCGAGGTAAGTATAAACAGCAATTAATGTGAGTTGGAACAAGTAACCAATTATTTTAAATATTATCAAAACGTGTTCTAAAGCATCAAATGTTACAACTGTGATTTTGGTTACAAATGCAGAAATTTCTGCAATTCTCCCAACAGTATTAACAGTGAGATACTTTACCTAACCAATAATTAACTATGACCGTAAAATTATGAAATTTGCTACCCATTTTTCATACATTATTACATTTTAACGACATTCAATTAGCTAGAGATGACTGGGTAGGGAAAGTTATGAAAATTAGAGCCATAGTACTCAAGAGAGAGAAAGGATGTGAAGTAAACAGATCGGAAAACTAGAAGTGGCAGGGTCATTAGAACAGGCTTAACATCGTGCGGGCTTAATCTTTGTCTTCTGTTAATGAGGGTCGAGCTTAGGCAGTTTTTCGTACATTTAGTTATGTATTATTTTCCAACCACTTCCCCTAGAACATTCTGCAATCATTAAAATGGTTGATATGACCAGTGATACTATTTATGACTACAAGTGATACGGGTTTATGAAAACAGGTAAATTGGTGTCCATGTCGGTAGTATTTGATTCATTTTGAATTATGGTCACTTCACTCCTAGCTTCAGAAGCTGATAGGAGTAAACAATTAGAACAATTACATACTCCGTGGTTATAAATGACCAAGATCTAATAGATTGTCAACGTTGATCACTGTTGTCAATTCAGGAAAGAAGAATCTTGATTATTATTATTTATTCAGGAACGTTAACGTGATTTTAACATTACCATAAGACTAGAAGTTCATCATCGAGGAGAGTTGAAACATGGTGTTTCAACTCTCCTAGGTCAAGAAGTAAGGCTTGATCCACAATTTACAATTTATACCTCGTATACAATTCATAAATGTTAACTCTGTTACTATGTTTTAATTGCCGCAAGGTTCTACTGTATCGATTTTGTTGGCTATTTTCGGCAAATTTGAGACTAAGAGAAACGAAAGCAATTAAATTGAAAGACGGATAGGTATTAGGGCATTGCAGAAAAACATTTTTTTTTGAATTCTCAAAGGCCCCCCCTCTCATATTGTGACAAATGTCAAAGTAAGCTCAGATGCCAAATTTCACATCATTTTGACAATTCTAGACCCCAGCCCACTTCGCTTGAAATTTTTGAAATTAATGCTATGGGAAAATGTGAAGGAAAAATATATTAAATGCTATGACTTTTGAAGTAGCAATCATAAAATTACAATTTATATATTTTTTTAAAGAAAATAACCTTAGTATTGGAATGGAGATATTCCTGTTTCTAGTTCCTCGTATTCGGACAAAGGTCTAAAAAATTCCGTTCGATTTCTGAGATTTTTTCACATTAGAAAAACTGCAAAATATGTATGGTTTGCACAACGGAGCAGAAAAATTAAAAAAATAGGGGGTTTTGGGGTCAAAATGACCCAGTACCCCACTTTCCCGTATTTTTATAGAAACAGGAATATCTCCATTCGAATACTAAGGTTATTTCCTTTAAAAAGAGATAAAAATTGTAATTTTATGATTGCTACTTCAAAAGTTATAGCATTTAATATATTTTTCCTCCACATTTTCCCATAGCACCAATTTCAAAAATTTCAATCGTAGTGGGCGGGGGTCTAGAATTATCCAAATGATGTGAAATTTGGCATCTGAGCTTACTTTGACATTTGTCACAATATGAGAGGGGGGGGGGGCTTTTAGAATTCAAAAAAAATTTTTTTTTGCAATGCCCTAATAGGTATTCTAGAGCGAATCAGTTATAAACTTAGAACGGAAAACCAGGACTAGGCAGGCTCATATGGATATGATCGAAAGGAAATGTGAAGAATTCTTTGCCTTCTGCTGAGTAGGAGTTGGGCGTTGCACTCAAGTCTACCGCATGGTCTATGGTAGAACATAACTTATCATCATGTTCTACCGCCGACGCCGGCAAAAAATTCTTCACAAATCCTCGCCTAGAACGACCATGCGATCATTCTTCTCCCTTTCTGCTAGCATCAAGCCGTGACGTATGCATTCAATCGACACCAAGCTATCGTTGTCGCACCGATCCTATTGTGATTGAACTACTTATTGATTTTTTCGTTCCGCACACACGGATGGCTGATAGCAATTAATGACACAGCTCAGCTAGCAGAAATCGAATTTTTATCTACTTTTTACCAACTAGTTTATATGTTACTATGTTTTAATTGCCGCAAGGTTCTACTGTATCGATTTTGTTGGCTATTTTCGGCAAATCGTGCGTGTGTGCGGAACGAAAAAATCAATAAGTAGTTCAATCACAATAGGATCGGTGCGACACCGATAGCTTGGTGTCGATTGAATGCATACGTCACGGCTAGAGCTTCCATTTCCCGACGGTTTTCAGCTTCCGAGATTCGGGAAATAAATAATAAATTTCCCGGGATATCCCGGGATCCCGGGAATACAGAAGAAAAATAAAAAGGTGAATGTTTCTCTTGAAAACAAAAGAATAAATTGAAATGTTTTCAAACACGTTTGATTGCGTGTATATCTGCCCTAAAGCAGTTGTCAGAAGATGGCGATTTGGTGGCCTACACATCATTCAATCATTTAATAACTCGTCAATAAGTTTACGCAAAACTTTTACTTGGCTATATGTATGTCCTAAATTTTGGTAATTACGATTACGATTGGGACGATATACTAAACGCAGCTGCTGGAGTTACGGTCCAAAATTGGAATTCGTTGTTCTGATACGATGGAATGTGATCAATTGAATGCAATTTTGATCAATCTTTGGTAATTTTGAATGAAAAGATTGAGTTGCTTCAGGGTAGTGTGCAGTTACTTCCGATCAAAAGAGGAAAGTTTATACATGGAATCCATTTCCGTCACAGTAGGATCAGCATCATTCGAATTAAGTGTGAATCAAAATCAAACAGATAATGGACGAACTGTGCAGCGATGCATGAAGCCTATTATCGATTTCCTGTTACGGGCAAGTATCTGGATTGCTTGATCGTATCCCTTCAAAAATCCTGCCTGCATCCTTGAAAGCATTCAAAGAGTTTGGATCCGCATGATATTGGACAGATACAACGTTATGTATTTCTTTTCATACATCCAACAATTTACAGATATTACAGTTACAGTATAACAAATAAGACGAAATATGCATTCGATGAACCGATCAAATATTTCTGCAGACGTTCTAGAAACATTCCTTATTTTAAAAAGCGTTTGCGTTAACCATGATATTGCTACAAACCATCCCAAGTTTTGAAACAAATACACATCGATTTTTTAAAAAAGTAACGCAATTTCCATTACTAATTTGATTGCAAGCCCTTTCATTCAAGATCTAACTATTAAAATAAACTATTAAAAGAATTGTTAAAAATCTGATCAATCGGTTCATCGGTGGCAGAGATATCGTGCGCATCACTAACGCTACTGTAAGGAAATGGTTCGGTATAATGGCCGGCAAATTAATCCACTTTTGAATGAAAATTTGAATGAATGCAACATTCTTTAGCAGTGTTTTGAGTATGGCGTGGACTATATACCTAAAAAAATCACGAAAGCATATCAGTGAGCCTAAAGATATATAGTCCATTGATCTGCAAATCAGTTGGAAAAGCACAATCTGCATTCACCACTCACTCCAAATGTTTGCCGGTAAAGATATTTCCTACAGAAATTCATTTGGAGAATCTTATTCTTATGGAATAAATTAAAAATCTTTTTCCCGGGATTCCCGAATCCCGGGAATGAGAAAACACAATTTCCCGGGAATTGGGAATCCCGGGAAATCCAAAAATCCCGGGATTCCCGGGAAATAAATTCCCGGGATGGAAGCTCTAGTCACGGCTTGATGCTAGCAGAAAGGGAGAAGAATGATCGCATGGTCGTTCTAGGCGAGGATTTGTGAAGAATTTTTTGCCGGCGTCGGTGGTAGAACATGATGATGAGTTATGTTCTACCATAGACCATGCGGTAGACTTGGGTGCAACGCCCAACTACTACTCAGCAGAAGGCAAAGATTTCTTCACATTTCCTTTCGATCATGTCCATATGAGCCTGCCTAGTCCTAGTTTTCCGTTCTAAGTTTATAACTGATTCGCTCTAGAATACCTATCCGTCTTTCAATTTCATTGCTTTCGTTTCTCTTAGTCTCAAATTAGCCGACAATAGCCAACAAAATCGATACAGTAAATGTTAACTATTAGACTATATAATAGTGATATTTTCATGATCGAACATTACTTAATATCTTAATAAAATAACGAAAACTTACTTTTGCTCATTTTTTGTAGTGTGGTTACCGTAAATACTTAACCCTTTATTTAACGTAGTTGGCTTGTATTGAGGGTTTATGGGTACGATATAAATAAAACAAATACATTATTGTTTTATCCCTAACGGTACTGTTTCGCTAGTAATGGGCACTGTTTCAACTCTCCTCTGTTTCAAATCTCCTCGGTTTCCCCTAATTGATAATTATCGGCGAAACTATACGTTGGAAACCCACGCTCATTAAGTTTCTTGAACAAGCCATCGGCGACAAGGTTCCATAGAAGTGGTGACAGCACACCGCCTTGAGGACATCCGCAGACACTCAGTTTTCTTATCTCTACTTGTCTTAACGATGAGCACAGATGTCGGTTGCTAAGCATTGCTTGTATCCAGTTCGTGATACATGAAGGTACTCCATGGCCTCGTGCTGCTTCCGAAATGGATTCGAAAGACACGTTATCAAAAGCACTTTCAATATCGAGAAAAACTCCTAAACTTGATTACCTTTGTGAAAAAGCTAATCAAGGTTGTAGACAATATTGTGTAACAGGGTGGTAGTAGACTTTCCCTGCATGTGCATGTTGCATTGCATGCAACGGGTGCTCGCCCAAACTAACATCTCGAATATAGTGGTCGACTAAACGCTCCACTGATTTGAGAAGGAAGGAGGTTAGACTGATCGGTCTAAAGCTCTTTGCCTCCTCATACGTGACGAGGCCACCTTTGGTAATGAATTTTACAGTTATTTCCCGCCACGCTAATGGAATGTATCCTGTTGCAAGACTATAAGTAAGAATCTTTTTCAAAATATGCTCTTTGTAGTAGAACTGGAATAATTCCATCCTTTCCGGAGACTTATACGGAGCAAAACTTTCAATCTCCCATTTGGTCGAATCGGTTGTCACGGTTGGTTGTCGAGCCACCAAGGCTTAGAGTTCTAACTATGTGTTGTTTCATTCTTTTTTCCAACAGCAAAAAAGCTATATTAACCCCTCCCCACCTCCTACCTCTCCGCCATGTAACAACAAGTTCCATGCATCCTCCTTTTACCCTTAAATGTGTGATGTAATTTTTAAACGGCCTTATAAAAGGGTTTTATAGTCGTTTTTTTGAATATATGATTTTGCATGCAAGAGATAGTATACGACAAATGGTTATCCCTGGATTCGATAGCTTTTGCTTTACAGATTCGAATGAATATGACTTTGTCTGCGGAAATTTGCGGATTGAAGTATTATTTCATACAAAAATATTGTTTTTTTGGCACTAAAAATTTCGATTACTCTGCAGATATAAGAGACAAAAATAAACTTGCATAACAAAAATTGTGTATTTTCTTGCCAAACAAAATCTTAGAATATTTTGAAATTCTAAAAAATCACCCAGAAAAGTTATGTGAAAAAAGTGATTTGTCAGGGGTGTATCATAGAAAACTCCACAAATGTGTATTAAAATTCAAAAGATAGATACATAGTCTCTTCAGAAAAGTTGTTTCTTATTATATTCCCTACAACTTTGCTGAATACAGTTTTTTATTATTTTCGTGAATGACCAAACAAAAATTTGCTTCTCAGCTTTAGGGTGATTAATCACCAAACCAATACTATAATAAGATGGGGAATATTTTATAGACACACTTTTCTGAAGACACTATAGCTCAAAAATCGTTTTTTCGTGGTCAAAACAATTTCGATCACGTTTTTGCCTAATTGGAAACACTGTGCAATGGTTCATTATGCGGCAAATATGCCGAATAATAGACGTATTTCTTTTTTATGTTGTCAACACTCGTATTTACCGTGACAGCAAAAAATTGGGAAGAAAAAAACGTCGTCTGTGTCAGAGATTCGCTTAACACAGCAAGGGTAAGACACACGACACTCCGTGAGCGACTGGCATATTTTAGTACTGCCAGCCATTCAGTCCTAAGCACGGAGAAACACCTTGACTTGACGGCTCCTGTTTTCAGTCTCCTCTTACGACATGTGAACAGGAACCCATTGGCTGGCTTGATTCTCGATACTGGACATGACTGGAAGCAAGTGAAGGTCATCGCCATCCAAAAACCAGGAAAACCACCCTCCGACCATAACTTGTATCGATCGATTGCTACAGTCCAGCATCCGAAAGTTGTTCGAGAAAATGATCTTACTCCGCCTCAGATGGCATCAGTTTTCTTGGATATTATGGGACTTTTGATTCAATTTCTATCAAGATTTTTTTCTTCAATTTTAAACAACTTTTTGCCAAACTTGTCGTCTGATAAACTCATGCATTTCTCGCGTGGTCCCGAATTAGTTTAGGCTCTAAATATTGAAAAATATACTTCACCTTCCAGTCCCTTGCTAATTAAATGCCGAAAAAACTGTTGACAAATTAACTCAATAGGTCGTTAACAAAAATGGTTAACAAAAAAATGGTAAAAATAGAACTTACCGTGATGGGGATTCATCGTTGCAGCGTTGGGTGAAAGCTGCCGACACCGTGCAAATCAGCAACACATGTGACCATATTGTCACACACGCTGAGACAGTCACAATAGTCGATAAAATAAAATCACTCAGGCAGGCAATTGGTGAGGGAACAAACAAAACTGGCTCATTCAATGAGTTTCAACGTCGCAAATGCTTAGTGTGGAAGTTTACCGTGACTTAACTTTTTGTCGGTTCCGACAGCATGAAGTAACAAGTTACTTTACGCTTGTTCGGACATGCCGTAGACTCAGGTGATTCGCATTTCTAATGCCAAAAGACCTTGACCACTACGGTAGCAGACAAAGGGTTAAGTCGCCGGTGAGCTCTAAGCTTGCATATATGATCCTTCCACGCTTTTCTAAACTTTCTCCTTTCAACACCTTGCTCTCCCTTGAGTACTATGGCTCTAAATATTGAAAAATATACTTCACCTTCCAGTCCCTTGCTAATTAAATGCCGAAAAAACTGTTGACAAATTAACTCAATAGGTCGTTAACAAAAATGGTTAACAAAAAAATGGTAAAAATAGAACTTACCGTGATGGGGATTCATCGTTGCAGCGTTGGGTGAAAGCTGCCGACACCGTGCAAATCAGCAACACATGTGACCATATTGTCACACACGCTGAGACAGTCACAATAGTCGATAAAATAAAATCACTCAGGCAGGCAATTGGTGAGGGAACAAACAAAACTGGCTCATTCAATGAGTTTCAACGTCGCAAATGCTTAGTGTGGAAGTTTACCGTGACTTAACCTTTTGTCGGTTCCGACAGCATGAAGTAACAAGTTACTTTACGCTTGTTCGGACATGCCGTAGACTCAGGTGATTCGCATTTCTAATGCCAAAAGACCTTGACCACTACGGTAGCAGACAAAGGGTTAAGTCGCCGGTGAGCTCTAAGCTTGCATATATGATCCTTCCACGCTTTTCTAAACTTTCTCCTTTCAACACCTTGCTCTCCCTTGAGTACTATGGCTCTAAATATTGAAAAATATACTTCACCTTCCAGTCCCTTGCTAATTAAATGCCGAAAAAACTGTTCCCGAATTAGTTACATGGCTCTTTCGCAGGGCTCATGTCTAAGCTCCCTACTCTGCAACTTTTACGTGAATGACATTCACGAATGTTTCGCCGATTACTGCACGCTTAGGCATCTTGCCTATGACGGCGTGGTCTCTATTACAGGTCCCTAAGCTGTCGAATTGGAAGGACTATTGAAAGAGATCTTGGACAATTTGTCAATTTGTTTATAAGTAGAAAAAAATTCGTTCTCATTTACGCTGTTTATTTTTTTTTATTTTTATTTTTTATAGTTTTACAAAACAATGGTTCGCAAGTATAATTTGCGCACAGTAACTGCTGTAACAGTAACGTTGTGTGTTACCAATGTATTACTGGTCAGAAATAATTTTTTCATTTCAATTTCCGCTCCATTTCGTGGTATTTTTCAAAACCCGATTTTTCAACTTTCACTCTTCCAAATAATTGCACTTTTTCAGAAATATCGAAATTCCATTGTATACCGTTGTACTAGAATCATTTGATTTTTTCAAATCGGTTGAAAATTCGCAAATTTATAGTAATTTTTGTGAAAAAAGTCAAAACCGCGATTTTTACACTTTTTGTTTAACCTAGTTTATGTATCATCGATTCAATAAATTCCATACGATCAATTACACAGCTATTTTCGCAATTAAAAAAGAATAAAATGATATATATTTCTTTTGTTTGCTTTTTTACCTGCGAAAATTGAAATCAAACGCGTGGGGTACGATTGTACCCCAGTGCAATGTTCTAAAGTAGAAAAAGTAAGTGTAACGTTCTTGTGTTAAGGATTTGTAACAGATGTGCCAACAAAGGATCAACTTTCTGCGTACAATAACCGTTACATGGCGGAGTGCCCATTCAGGAGACCTGACCAGGCTGTACCAAACTACAATATTGTCGGTGATAGATTACGGGTGTTTCTGTTTTCGTGCCACTGCGAACATACACTTCACCAAACTGGGGCGAATTCAGTATTGTTGGTTGCGCATTGCTTTGGGTTGCATGCTGAAAAATCAATTTTAGGACCTCTCATATCGAATGCTCATTCGATGCGATATCTTGAACCCGTTAGTAATTGTAAATTTTTAGACGCTTGTCGAGTTCAATTCCTACACCCGATTTATGTTCTTATACTTCGATTACATGGCACAAAATATCAATTCCCAAACGTGTCAATCTCTCTCATGCTTTTGATTCAACTGTATTTTTCGACACATCCATGAAAGATAAGATTCGTGGAATCCCAGATCACATACGTCCGCAAGTGAACCCAAACATCTTTCATAGTAAATTTCGAGAAGTCGACTGCAACGATATGTTTTACACCGACGAGTCAGGTTTCGACGGCTCCATTGG
The DNA here is from genome assembly GCF_030247195.1 of Topomyia yanbarensis. NCBI lineage: Eukaryota > Metazoa > Arthropoda > Insecta > Diptera > Culicidae > Topomyia > Topomyia yanbarensis. The sequence goes on along the minus strand of NC_080670.1, from coordinate 106,802,255 downwards.
CTCCAGTATATTCAATCAAAACCTCAACGAAGCAAAGCTGTTGATGTCAATTTTTACGCATTCTATTGATTGTAGGGCGAGAAATTAATGAATTAGTTAGACACCTTGCTTAGTATGGTGAAAATAGGCACTTTACCCTTCCTATTTAACACATTCCTGCAAGAATTGGGTTAAAAAATTGAGTTTTGTATTGATTGCATAGCCGTTGCAGTACAAGAAAGGCATGCAATAAATTTAAAAAGACCGTTTAGAAATGATTTTCAACAATGTGCTTGTGCAGAGAAACTAGTTTGTCTCTTACAGTCGTTCTATACTAAGTCATTCCATACTAAGTTGGGTCAATGGACTATGGAGTGCCACAAATTTCTGACCAAAGGCTATCTTTCTGTGAGGTATATAATATATGTTATATTGTGTTGCGAGCTTTCGTAAAAAATATTCAGATTGCATTTTGATATTTTTGTACAGGTACGAAACATTTGCATATTTCCGTACAATCATTGGCCAAACTAGGTGCAAGCTTATTGTATTTCTCACTGCGTACGCAACATTAGCGCAACATGTTGCTGAATATACATTTAGGCGTTTATTGTCAGCAACATTTTGTTTGAAGATTGTTCTGTATTAGCATATTCCTAGCGATCTGAGTATGTAAAATCTCTGAAGAATTATGGAGATTTGATAGCTTCAAATCAATATGAACATAAATCATTCATGATGAATGTAAAGTTTTCCAAAGTTTTTTTTTTTCTTTTTACACAAATACATCTCCTCTTCGTTGCAAATTTTTGGGTCAAACTGAAAAGTGGGCACATGACTGTTGGTTCATTGAGCATGTTTACTCATTCGGTCAATCACGAAGTGAAACTACGGGCGGCATACCTAAGCTAACTGAAAAGTGGGCACATGGTCTTCGGAAATGAAATCGTCTATATTCGATGAGTTATTTATAGGCAGAGTATATCGATACACTGCCTATAATCGCAAGACAGTTCCATGTTTTACGAGATCCCCTATCTACATGGGACTGACTTGCGATTATAGGCAGTGTATCAATATACTTACTAGGACACTTAGAAGACGTTTGGGTGCTAAAACGAAGAGTGTACGCTTCCTGGTCTGATGGTACCAAGGAAAAATGGTCTCATATTGCCACGAGGCGAAATCGGTACGTGTTTTTAGTACCAATAGGATTGTCAGGAGAAGATTGGACTTCCACAATGAAAGTGGTGAATCAAACCTTTGCTTTATCTCTGTGATTGTCCCAAATTTGGTAGATCCACTATTTATCCGACCGACACACCATACCTAATTGTTTTTCCTGCTAGCAATCATGATTTACTTAGAATCGCTACTGGAGTAGTTCATATTTTGGCGGATTATTTGGGTTCTGTTATAATATACTATGTAGCAGATGAACCTTGTATAATGAAGCGACTCTATTAAATCGATGGTTCCAGCCTCGTCGTTGCATACATATAATACTCGGTTTGTATAACCAGTGGTTTACCTAGGAGCCAGCACTGATAGGGCGCCATCATCACAGTATTGATTCCTAAATAACATAACGACATACTTTTTGCAAGCAATTCAATTCATATTTCATAAAATCAGAAGCATGCTGTAGTATTTCTGAATAGTTGAAACTTTGCAATAGGTGAGTATTTGACTGATTTGTTATATAGAAACATTATAAATAACGCTAATCAGATCAGATGAATGAAACTACACAGCAAAAAAAGTAGTGTAACTTTACGTCTTGCCAGATGCACATAAAAAGAGCGTCCCAATTTACATAAATTTACATGTAATTACATGTAAAAATGTGAGTTGTTCGGCTTTTCCTAGGTCATTCAGCCTAAGTTTTACATCAAAAGAGTCACAACATTCAATTTTACATATCATAGCATGTAAAGTTCTAATATCGGATAGAAACATACGTCGTTACGTTGTTTACGTCAAATGTAATTTTCATTTTTTCTAAGAGTGTACGTTATCGTGCATATTGCATTTACGAAAGAAGACTATTCATGAGTCTCTATATCACTGATAAAAATGTGTTATACTAGTTGCATTCTTGCTCTTTTTACTCACGACATACTGTACAACATTTAGTATGTTGCGTAACGTGTCAAGTGATGCTGGTTTATTTTATTACTTTTTATGCTCATTTCCCACTCCGGTACTCCCTTAAAAGGAAAATTACAGTAATGTTTATGATTTTCCCAAACGGTTCGGTTTCGAGAGGTTTTTATTTGCTCTTTGGCATTAAGATTAGCGATAATAATTCAAATCAAGAATACTACATTTCTTAGTTCTCAGTCTCGTTGGAAATTTGAGTAAACACTATTGAGAGTATAAACTTCAAATCGATTCAAAAAAATGATTTTTTGGCTCAGCACAATATATAACCTCTTTAGTATAATTCAGATTTTCCACCACAATGTAGTGACTGAGGAATTTAAATATTTTATGAACAGAGCATTAGCAATACTACGTCGACCATCTCGATTTCGTCACCGTCAATCCGAACTCGGGTGGGAGGTTCGCATTGTCGTCTCTAGAACCTCTTCCTCTCATGTATTTTGTCTTCGAAACGTTGATGGCAAGTCCAATTCTGCTGGCTTCAGTTTTCAGTCTTTGAGCATATATTTCATTCAAAGTCAATAGAGATACGAATAGTTTAAATATCCCACGTGGAATGTCTCTTTTGAAAATTTCCATCGTCAAGCTTTCATATTACCCAGTTAAGCCAAATATTTTTCTGATATAGCAATGAATTTCCTTAATTATAGTGTAGATACAGGCTTTGAATACAATTGAATTAAAGTTGAGTTGATGTAGCACCAGACAAAAAATAGTTTTGTTTTCTCAAACCTTCGCAATTACAATTAATAAATATTTCAGATTGGCAGAAGATCTTATCACACAACTTAGAAATGGATACAGAAATAACTAGATAGATGCGATAGAAGAGAGACAGAGAGAGATAGAGAGAGAGAGAGAGAGAGAGAGAGAGAGAGAGAGAGAGAGAGAGATGGGGGTGTGTGACGAATGGCAAATGATGGTTAATGCAGTGACATTATTTTTATAGGTATATTATTATGATATATTGATTTCTTACATTCTTATTATAAATAATGTAAGTAGTAATTTTTGCACCATAACCAGTATAACTTAAATCTTGCAAAGAGCTAAATTTTCGCTAGATTTTTGGGCTTCAAACATACAGTTACTTTCGGTGACGCCACGAGTATAATTATATGAGAAATCTTTTATCTCACTACTAGGTGAAATACTTTTTGATCTGTGTATTGATATACCATCCAACATTTACCTCATGATTGAACGCAATGCCTAATCCAAGGGATAAATTCTAGAACTCACTGTTTCTTTATCAACACATTATTTTGTCTTTGAAGTGAACTTATATATTGATTTTTGAGAAATAGTTAATTTATTATAAAGGTAATTCACAAAATGTTCTCAACATCGAATTCCTTGAATCACGTAGATGTGTTTTCATACTCCGATATTCAAAATCGGTTTAGTTTTGCCTTTAAAACACCAGTAAAGCAATACTCTGTATGAAACAATCTCATTTTTAATTAGTGGAAATTGGTAAGCGAGGACTAAAAATACAAAATGTCTAATATCTCCGCCGCTCGTGCACGGATTTAGACAATCTATAGCTTGTTAGAAAGGTATTTTTACAAGCTTTTTATTTATTTTTTTATTTTTTTTTATTTATGCAGTTTGTGGGACAATATTGTATTGTTCGAAAGTTTTTTGCAAAAAACCTTCTGCGTTTTGACAAAATCGCCCATATCTCAGAAAGTAAACAACATATCGAAAATCAAAAATAATAATGTCAAATGGCAACGTTAGGCCTTTCATTTGAAACTAATTTCATTAAGATCGGTTCAGCCATTGCTGAGATAATTACATGAAATTTTGTCCATACATACATACATACACACACATACAGACATTGTCTCAATTTGTCGAGCTGAGTCGACTGGTATATGAGACTCGGCCCTCCGGGCCTCGGAAAAAGTTTTCAAAGTTTGAGCGAATCCTATACATTTCTTTTGTAAGAAATGTAAAAATGTCACACTGTTAGGTGGATTAAAAGCGTTTTTGGAATATCATACGTATAAATTCGGGTATATCACTCGCATAAATTCGTACTTATGGTTATAGGCCCTTTTCGTATCGTTCCGGATGATCCGGAACTGGCTCGGGAAGTCTATAGTTCCCTCGAAAGTTTTTTTTTAGAATTTTTATTGCAAAAAAAATGTATTTGTGACCGGAACAAAGACCCTATTCGTGAACTGGTCAATTCTACGCGGGATCATCCGAAAGGTGAATGGATCTCTGTCCTAGTCACAAGTACGAATTAATGCGAACGATTTAGCCTTATACGTTTTCGGAAATATCTTGGAGCTCTAGGAAAAGGGTAATTATTTGACCAGCTGAGCGGATGTTCCAAATCTTTCGAAAAGTCATTATGTTACCAATTTTCCAGTTATAAATACGAATTTATGCCAAAGCAACAAATATTTTTTAAAAAACTTCCGAGCCCTAGAACTAGATTCATGACTTGGCCAATTATACGGATGTTCCGGATGATGTTCACGTAGAATCCAGGGTCAATAGTTGAGTCACAGTGTTAATATCATTTTAGACGAGATTTGATGTAAACTTTCAAGCTTATTACAAATTTTTGCGATCAGTTTAATTGATTGACCATATTGTCACTTGTTCAACATTTTGAGATATACAATTATTCCGCCGGAATTGGTATTGGAATTGAAATCCGAAACGTCCAAGATCGGCCGTATTGTATAAATTTGGTGCAGATATACTATTTTAGTTTGTTTGTGTTTATTATTAGTATTCTGCATAGTATGCAGTGCATACATCTATGTATGCCAAACATGACCCCATTCGGCACCGATTCCCGCTAGACAACATGGTCAAAAACCAGAAACCGAAAATTGAAACTCTAATACACAATTTGGGTACAGGTTCATATAGATTTGACTGAAAATGTGTCTTAAAACTGAGTTCAAAATCGGGGTCAATATGACCCGCTAACACCTTATTCGTTACAAAAAGTTTACACCTAATTTAAAAGAAGGTTAAAAAATCCGAAAGCCTCCCCACCAACTGTTTAACAACTCTGGGACTCGAAGACCAAAAAGCCTTTCGTGCCCGTCCAGCCGGCAGCCGTTGGTCAGGCCAGCAGCTTGAGGTTTAGACTGATTGCCTTTCCGTGTCTCGGAAACCAATCCTCGAGAGCTAGAAGAGGAGTACCAGATAATCGATAACAAAATAAATCGAAGAGAGGTAAGTTAAATCCATCTGTAAACTTTTTTCTAAAAGGAAATGAATGGAAAGTTAGTCGTGATGCCGATTATTTGTTTATAAAATTTCAGTGTATCATTTCTGTATTATCGTTTATTTCTGTTGGCGTTATTATATTGCTCATTTCTTAGGAAAAAATCACACCATATCCCGTTCAATACGTTCTAAAAGACAATTTTTGTAATTTAAGTAATCTAATACTCTTCTTGGCAATGGCAATGTTTGAATAAGATCTTTTCTTATTATCGTCCTATGTATGATGAACCTGAAAATAGATAAAAAGATGTAACTGTATTTTTAAGATTAAAAATGGAGTTTTAACATATATGGAAACAACAAATTACAAATTATTACGTAATAGTATGAGCAGACTTTACGTGCAATATTAAATGTAGTCAGTATTATTTTCTGAGTTGGACATTATATTCAAAAAAGACGAATTTAACCCCAAGGGTGATTCGTTTTTTTGGATATTATATACAATAAAGGGCGAACACGAAATTATTGCGACACCGAAAATGTCATGCCAATTTTCTTATAATGTTTAAAATCAAACCAAAATTTTAGGGTAGTTTTATACATATATTTACTTCAAAAATCAAAAGAAAAGTTAATCGATGGAGCCTTGAGTGTAAAATTGAACGCATTTTCGCTTGATGCCCTCCATCAAAGTCTTTACAGTGTCATCCGGTACCAGTTTCTCAGTTTTACATTTCTTACAAAAGAAATGTATAGGATTCGCTCAAACTTTGAAAACTTTTTCCGAGGCCCGGAGGGCCGAGTTTCATATACCAATCGACTCAGCTCGACAAATTGAGACAATGTCTGTATGTATGTGTGTGTGTATGTATGTACAAAATGTCATGTAATTATCTCAGCAATGGCTGAACCGATCTTAATGAAACTAGTTTCAAATGAAAGGCCTAACGCTCCCATTTGACACTATTATTTTTGTTTTTCGATATGTTGTTTACTTTCTGAGATATGGGTAATTTTGTCAAAACAGGGCTGGTTTGAAGCGAATAACTTTCGAACAAGGCAATTATATCGCACAAACTAAACGAAAAGCTTATGAAAATACCTATAGATTGTCAAAATCCTTTCACAATCGGCGGAGATATTAAACATTTTGTGTTTTTATTCCTCGCTTATCAATTTTCACCAACTAAAAACAAGATCGTTACGTACAGAGTATTTCTTTACTGATGTTTTAGGGGTAAAACTAAACCGATTTTGAATATCAGGGTATGAAAACACATCTACGTTAGTCAAGGAATACAATACCAAAAATATTTTGTGAATTTACTCAACGATAAATTAACTGTTTCTGGAAAATTAATATGTAAGTTTACTACAACGATAAAGAGCGAACTTTTTCCAAAGTTAAGGTGTTTTTCCTTTGCACTACGCATTTCGATGAATCGCGAGTTTGAATTTTGATGGTATATGAATACGCAGATCATCATATAACTCTCCTAGAAGTTTATAATAACTTTTTCATATAATTCATATTTATATTACACTCATCACAGTGGTCGCAAAGGAACCAAAACGTGCGTTCAATTAATGATTGATTTTAGCGATTTGGTGTGTTAGGAACATTTTTACATTTCTTACAAAAGAAATGTATAGGATTCGCTCAAACTTTGAAAACTGTTTCCGAGGCCCGGAGGGCCGAGTCTCATATACCAATCGACTCAGCTCGACAAATTGAGACAATGTCTGTATGTGTGTGTGTGTGTATGTGTGTATGTATGTATGTACAAAATATCATGTAATTATCTCAGCAATGGCTGAACCGATCCTAATAAAATTAGTTTCAAATGAAAGGCCTAACATTGCCAATTGACACTTTTATTTTTGATTTTCGATATGTTGTTTACTTTCTGAGATATGGGCGATTTTGTCAAAACACAGCAGGTTTTTTGCAAATAACTTTCGAACAATACAATATTGTCCCACAAACTGCACATACAATAAAAAAAAAGTAAAAATACTTTTCTAACAAGCTATAGATTGTCTAAATCCGTGCACGAGCGGTGGAGATATTAAACATTTTGTATTTTTAGTCCTCGCTTACCAATTTCCACTAACTAAAAATGAGATTGTTTCATACAGAGTATTGCTTTACTGGTGTTTTAGGGGCAAAACTAAACCAATTTTGAATACCGGGGTATGAAAACACATCTACGTGATTCGAATTCGATGTTGAGAACATTTTGTGAATTACCTTTATAATAAATTAACTATTTCCCAAAAATCAATATATAAGTTCACTTCAAAGACAAAATAATGTGTTGATAAAGAAACAGTGAGTTCTAGTATTTATTCTTTGGATTAGGCACTGCGTTCAATCATGCGGTAAATGTTAGATGGTATATCAATACACAGATCAACAAGTAATTCACCTGGTAGTGAGATAAAAGATTTCTAATATAATTATACTTGTGGCGTCACCGAAAGCAACTGTATGTTTGAAGCCCAAAAATCTAGCGAAAATTTAGTTCTTTTGCAAGATTTAGGTTATACTGGTTATGGCGCAAAAATTACTACTTACATTATTTATGATAAGAATTTAAGAATCAATATATCATAATAATATACCTATAAAAATAATGTCACTGCATTAACCATCATTTGCCATTCCTCAGACGCCCCCCTCCATCTCTCTCTCTCTCTCTCTCTCTATCTCTCTCTATCTCTCTCTTTCTCTCTCTCTGTCTCTCTTCTATGGCATCTATCTAGCTATTTCTGTATCCATTTCTAAGTTGTGTGATAAGATCTTCTGCCAATCTGAAATATTTATTAATTGTAATTGCGAAGGTTTGAGAAAACAAAACTATTTTTTGTCTGCTGCTACATCAACTCAACTTTAATTCAATTGTATTCAAAGCATGTATCTACACTATAATTAAGGAAATTCATGGCCATCTCAGAAACATATTTGGCTTAACTGGGAAATATGAAAGTTTGACGATGAAAATTTTCAAAAGAGACATTCCACGTGCGATATTTAAACTATTCGTATCTCTATTGAATTTTGAATGAAACATATGCTCAAAAACTGAAAGCTGAAGCCAGCAGGATTGGACTTGCCATCAACGTTTCGAAGACAAAATACATGAGAGGAAGAGGTTCTAGAGACGACAATGGGAACATCCCACCAGAGTTCGGATTGACGGTGACGAAATCGAGATGGTCGACGAATTTGGGCTCACTGGTAACCGATGACAATGATAACAGCAAATAAATTTAGAGACGGATCTTAGCGGGAAATCGTGACTACTTTGAACTTCAGAGGACGCTTCGGTCGGACAAAATTCGCCGCCGCACGAAGTTGATTATCTTCAAGACGCTGATTAGATCGGTGGTCCTCTACGGCCAAGAGACCTGGACTATGCTCGTGGAGGACCAACGCGCCCTTGGAGTTTTCGAACGAAAGGTGTTGCGTACCATCTATGGTGGCGTGCAGATGGAAGACGGAACGTTGCGCAGGCGAATGAACCATGAGTTGTATCAGCTGCACATTTGTTGTATTGGTACGAACTTTCATGAAAAATAACGGATCGAAGACCAAAAATATCCACAAATTAGATCCAGGAAAAGAAGTCTCCCAAAGTACCCACTCTCGATGGGGGATGCAACTATAATGTGTCTTCTAACTTATCGTCGTCCATATTTTGATATACTGAGTAGTTTGAACCATTTCTTTTTCACAGTATTGGTCTGTATAGGACTTATTTATCCATATTTCCTGCACGAGAATACAGAACGAATCAATATGAAAGTTATAAGTATGAATGGAAAGAGGCTGCATTGCAATCAACTGAATGCACGGCTTTTATGATATCAACATAGCCTTGACATTTCACACTATTTACTTCAATGCAAATAAAAACCTTGAAACATCTACCTGTCTCATTCACGAATCGCATTCTCCCTGTCGTTCTCTGTTCAAGGGGCTTGAAAGCACATGTGACCTTGTCTCATTTTACTATATTCGATTGCGCGTTAAAATACTGGACCAGTAAATTCTATTCTGTATATAAATCTTTTTTTCGGGAATATGTGACCAAAAAGTAAACTTCGAATTCCAAAGCAAATAGAACGTTCCAGGTTCCTAATAACTAATTAAGGTCCAACAATAAAGTAGAAACACCAGATAATCTTAAAACGACGCCGTCAAGTAAAGAAGCATGAAAACAAAAAGAATTAAACCAAAAAAGCTGGAAGCCATTGAATGTCCATTGCATATTTATTATCCTTTTCTCAGAAGATGAGATTTTCAAAAACATTTCAAAACTTTCTGATGCAATCGTTCTCTAATTCGTACAATCCGGTTAATTTTTTTTATCTTTATTCTAAAATGTTTTTAGTTTCAAATACATGACCATTTCATTTAAATTAACTATTTCATTCCGCATCTTTTTATTAGTTTTGTTCATCTGCCTTCATTTTACTTATTTTATTCGTTTCATTCTTTGGATTCACTCTGATCAGTTTATTCTTTTTGTCCATTTTACTCATATCATTCATTGTTATCATTGTATGCATTTTATTCATTTTTTCCAGTTTATTCATTTTGTTCAGTTCCTTCATTTTATTAATCTGAGTACTTTTTCAGTTTTAATTATTTCATCCAAATAATTTATTTGATTCAATTTATTTCTTTATATTAATTTATAACCTTTTACAATTGTTCAATTTCTCTTTTTAATCAATGCAATTTATTCTGCTCATTTTCTTCTTTTTATTCATTTTATCACTTCAGCTCATTTTGTTTATTTGATTCGTTTGTTTTATTTATGCATTTCATTTATTTTTTACTTTATTCATTTTGTTCATCCATTCTTTTTATTCATTTGATCCATTTCATTAATTTGATTCATTGTAGTCACTGGATGAATTAAATCAATTTGATTCATTTAATTCATTCGATTCATTTAATTAATTTGATTAATTTGATTAATTTGATTTATTTCATTCATGTGATTCATTTGATTCAATTGATTGATTTGATTGATTTGATTGATTTGATTGATTTGATTGATTTGATTGATTTGATTGATTTGATTGATTTGATTGATTTGATTGATTTGATTGATTTGATTGATTTGATTGATTTGATTGATTGATTGATTTGATTGATTTGATTGATTTGATTGATTTGATTGATTTGATTGATTTGATTGATTTGATTGATTTGATTGATTTGATTGATTTGATTGATTTGATTGATTTGATTGATTTGATTGATTTGATTGATTTGATTGATTTGATTGATTTGATTGATTTGATTGATTTGATTGATTTGATTGATTTGATTGATTTGATTGATTTGATTGATTTGATTGATTTGATTGATTTGATTGATTTGATTGATTTGATTGATTTGATTGATTTGATTGATTTGATTGATTTGATTGATTTGATTGATTTGATTGATTTGATTGATTTGATTGATTTGATTGATTTGATTGATTGATTGATTTGATTGATTTGATTGATTTGATTGATTTGATTGATTTGATTGATTTGATTGATTTGATTGATTTGACTGATTTGACTGATTGATTGATTTGATTGATTTGATAGATTTGATTGATTTGATTGATTTGATTGATTTGATTGATTTGATTGATTTGATTGATTTGATTGATTTGATTGATTTGATTGATTTGATTGATTTGATTGATTTGATTGATTTGATTGATTTGATTGATTTGATTGATTTGATTGATTTGATTGATTTGATTGATTTGATTGATTTGATTGATTTGATTGATTTGATTGATTTGATTGATTTGATTGATTTGATTGATTTGATTGATTTGATTGATTTGATTGATTTGATTGATTTGATTGATTTGATTGATTTGATTTGATTGATTTGATTGATTTGATTGATTTGATTGATTTGATTGATTTGATTGATTTGATTGATTTGATTGATTTGATTGATTGATTGATTTGATTGATTTGATTGATTTGATGATTTGATTGATTTGATTGATTTGATTGATTTGATTGATTTGATTGATTTGATTGATTTGATTGATTTGATTGATTTGATTGATTTGATTGATTTGATTGATTGATTGATTGATTGATTTGATTGATTTGATTGATTTGATTGATTTGATTGATTTGATTGATTTGATTGATTTGATTGATTGATTGATTTGATTGATTTGATTGATTTGATTGATTGATTGATTTGATTGATTTGATTGATTTGATTGATTTGATTGATTTGATTGATTTGATTGATTTGATTGATTTGATTGATTTGATTGATTTGATTGATTTGATTGATTTGATTGATTTGATTGATTTGATTGATTTGATTGATTTGATTGATTTGATTGATTTGATTGATTGATTGATTGATTGATTTGATTGATTTGATTGATTTGATTGATTTGATTGATTTGATTGATTTGATTGATTTGATTGATTTGATTGATTTGATTGATTTGATTGATTTGATTGATTTGATTGATTTGATTGATTTGATTGATTTGATTGATTTGATTGATTTGATTGATTTGATTGATTTGATTGATTTGATTGATTTGATTGATTTGATTGATTTGATTGATTTGATTGATTTGATTGATTTGATTGATTTGATGATTTGATTGATTGATTGATTTGATTGATTTGATTGATTTGATTGATTTGATTGATTTGATTGATTTGATTGATTTGATTGATTTGATTGATTTGATTGATTTGATTGATTTGATTGATTTGATTGATTTGATTGATTTGATTGATTTGATTGATTTGATTGATTTGATTGATTTGATTGATTTGATTGATTTGATTGATTTGATTGATTTGATTGATTTGATTGATTTGATTGATTTGATTGATTTGATTGATTTGATTGATTTGATTGATTTGATTGATTTGATTGATTTGATTGATTTGATTGATTTGATTGATTTGATTGATTTGATTGATTTGATTGATTTGATTGATTTGATTGATTTGATTGATTTGATTGATTTGATTGATTTGATTGATTTGATTGATTTGATTGATTTGATTGATTTGATTGATTTGATTGATTTGATTGATTTGATTGATTTGATTGATTTGATTGATTTGATTGATTTGATTGATTTGATTGATTTGATTGATTTGATTGATTTGATTGATTTGATTGATTTGATTGATTTGATTGATTTGATTGATTTGATTGATTTGATTGATTTGATTGATTTGATTGATTGATTGATTGATTTGATTGATTTGATTGATTTGATTGATTTGATTGATTTGATTGATTTGATTGATTTGATTGATTTGATTGATTTGATTGATTTGATTGATTTGATTGATTTGATTGATTTGATTGATTTGATTGATTTGATTGATTTGATTGATTTGATTGATTTGATTGATTTGATTGATTTGATTGATTTGATTGATTTGATTGATTTGATTGATTTGATTGATTTGATTGATTTGATTGATTTGATTGATTTGATTGATTTGATTGATTTGATTGATTTGATTGATTTGATTGATTTGATTGATTTGATTGATTTGATTGATTTGATTGATTTGATTGATTTGATTGATTTGATTGATTTGATTGATTTGATTGATTTGATTGATTTGATTGATTTGATTGATTTGATTGATTTGATTGATTTGATTGATTTGATTGATTTGATTGATTTGATTGATTTGATTGATTTGATTGATTTGATTGATTTGATTGATTTGATTGATTTGATTGATTTGATTGATTTGATTGATTTGATTGATTTGATTGATTTGATTGATTTGATTGATTTGATTGATTTGATTGATTTGATTGATTTGATTGATTTGATTGATTTGATTGATTTGATTGATTTGATTGATTTGATTGATTTGATTGATTTGATTGATTTGATTGATTTGATTGATTTGATTGATTTGATTGATTTGATTGATTTGATTGATTTGATTGATTTGATTGATTTGATTGATTTGATTGATTTGATTGATTTGATTGATTTGATTGATTTGATTGATTTGATTGATTTGATTGATTTGATTGATTTGATTGATTTGATTGATTTGATTGATTTGATTGATTTGATTGATTTGATTGATTTGATTGATTTGATTGATTTGATTGATTTGATTGATTTGATTGATTTGATTGATTTGATTGATTTGATTGATTTGATTGATTTGATTGATTTGATTGATTTGATTGATTTGATTGATTTGATTGATTTGATTGATTTGATTGATTTGATTGATTTGATTGATTTGATTGATTTGATTGATTTGATTGATTTGATTGATTTGATTGATTTGATTGATTTGATTGATTTGATTGATTTGATTGATTTGATTGATTTGATTGATTTGATTGATTTGATTGATTTGATTGATTTGATTGATTTGATTGATTTGATTGATTTGATTGATTTGATTGATTTGATTGATTTGATTGATTTGATTGATTTGATTGATTTGATTGATTTGATTGATTTGATTGATTTGATTGATTTGATTGATTTGATTGATTTGATTGATTTGATTGATTTGATTGATTTGATTGATTTGATTGATTTGATTGATTTGATTGATTTGATTGATTTGATTGATTTGATTGATTTGATTGATTTGATTGATTTGATTGATTTGATTGATTTGATTGATTTGATTGATTTGATTGATTTGATTGATTTGATTGATTTGATTGATTTGATTGATTTGATTGATTTGATTGATTTGATTGATTTGATTGATTTGATTGATTTGATTGATTTGATTGATTTGATTGATTTGATTGATTTGATTGATTTGATTGATTTGATTGATTTGATTGATTTGATTGATTTGATTGATTTGATTGATTTGATTGATTTGATTGATTTGATTGATTTGATTGATTTGATTGATTTGATTGATTTGATTGATTTGATTGATTTGATTGATTTGATTGATTTGATTGATTTGATTGATTTGATTGATTTGATTGATTTGATTGATTTGATTGATTTGATTGATTTGATTGATTTGATTGATTTGATTGATTTGATTGATTTGATTGATTTGATTGATTTGATTGATTTGATTGATTTGATTGATTTGATTGATTTGATTGATTTGATTGATTTGATTGATTTGATTGATTTGATTGATTTGATTGATTTGATTGATTTGATTGATTTGATTGATTTGATTGATTTGATTGATTTGATTGATTTGATTGATTTGATTGATTTGATTGATTTGATTGATTTGATTGATTTGATTGATTTGATTGATTTGATTGATTTGATTGATTTGATTGATTTGATTGATTTGATTGATTTGATTGATTTGATTGATTTGATTGATTTGATTGATTTGATTGATTTGATTGATTTGATTGATTTGATTGATTTGATTGATTTGATTGATTTGATTGATTTGATTGATTTGATTGATTTGATTGATTTGATTGATTTGATTGATTTGATTGATTTGATTGATTTGATTGATTTGATTGATTTGATTGATTTGATTGATTTGATTGATTTGATTGATTTGATTGATTTGATTGATTTGATTGATTTGATTGATTTGATTGATTTGATTGATTTGATTGATTTGATTGATTTGATTGATTTGATTGATTTGATTGATTTGATTGATTTGATTGATTTGATTGATTTGATTGATTTGATTGATTTGATTGATTTGATTGATTTGATTGATTTGATTGATTTGATTGATTGATTGATTTGATTGATTTGATTGATTTGATTGATTTGATTGATTTGATTGATTTGATTGATTTGATTGATTTGATTGATTTGATTGATTTGATTGATTTGATTGATTTGATTGATTTGATTGATTTGATTGATTTGATTGATTTGATTGATTTGATTGATTTGATTGATTTGATTGATTTGATTGATTTGATTGATTTGATTGATTTGATTGATTTGATTGATTTGATTGATTTGATTGATTTGATTGATTTGATTGATTTGATTGATTTGATTGATTTGATTGATTTGATTGATTTGATTGATTTGATTGATTTGATTGATTTGATTGATTTGATTGATTTGATTGATTTGATTGATTTGATTGATTTGATTGATTTGATTGATTTGATTGATTTGATTGATTTGATTGATTTGATTGATTTGATTGATTTGATTGATTTGATTGATTTGATTGATTTGATTGATTTGATTGATTTGATTGATTTGATTGATTTGATTGATTTGATTGATTTGATTGATTTGATTGATTTGATTGATTTGATTGATTTGATTGATTTGATTGATTTGATTGATTTGATTGATTTGATTGATTTGATTGATTTGATTGATTTGATTGATTTGATTGATTTGATTGATTTGATTGATTTGATTGATTTGATTGATTTGATTGATTTGATTGATTTGATTGATTTGATTGATTTGATTGATTTGATTGATTTGATTGATTTGATTGATTTGATTGATTTGATTGATTTGATTGATTTGATTGATTTGATTGATTTGATTGATTTGATTGATTTGATTGATTTGATTGATTTGATTGATTTGATTGATTTGATTGATTTGATTGATTTGATTGATTTGATTGATTTGATTGATTTGATTGATTTGATTGATTTGATTGATTTGATTGATTTGATTGATTTGATTGATTTGATTGATTTGATTGATTTGATTGATTTGATTGATTTGATTGATTTGATTGATTTGATTGATTTGATTGATTTGATTGATTTGATTGATTTGATTGATTTGATTGATTTGATTGATTTGATTGATTTGATTGATTTGATTGATTTGATTGATTTGATTGATTTGATTGATTTGATTGATTTGATTGATTTGATTGATTTGATTGATTTGATTGATTTGATTGATTTGATTGATTTGATTGATTTGATTGATTTGATTGATTTGATTGATTTGATTGATTTGATTGATTTGATTGATTTGATTGATTTGATTGATTTGATTGATTTGATTGATTTGATTGATTTGATTGATTTGATTGATTTGATTGATTTGATTGATTTGATTGATTTGATTGATTTGATTGATTTGATTGATTTGATTGATTTGATTGATTTGATTGATTTGATTGATTTGATTGATTTGATTGATTTGATTGATTTGATTGATTTGATTGATTTGATTGATTTGATTGATTTGATTGATTTGATTGATTTGATTGATTTGATTGATTTGATTGATTTGATTGATTTGATTGATTTGATTGATTTGATTGATTTGATTGATTTGATTGATTTGATTGATTTGATTGATTTGATTGATTTGATTGATTTGATTGATTTGATTGATTTGATTGATTTGATTGATTTGATTGATTTGATTGATTTGATTGATTTGATTGATTTGATTGATTTGATTGATTTGATTGATTTGATTGATTTGATTGATTTGATTGATTTGATTGATTTGATTGATTTGATTGATTTGATTGATTTGATTGATTTGATTGATTTGATTGATTTGATTGATTTGATTGATTTGATTGATTTGATTGATTTGATTGATTTGATTGATTTGATTGATTTGATTGATTTGATTGATTTGATTGATTTGATTGATTTGATTGATTTGATTGATTTGATTGATTTGATTGATTTGATTGATTTGATTGATTTGATTGATTTGATTGATTTGATTGATTTGATTGATTTGATTGATTTGATTGATTTGATTGATTTGATTGATTTGATTGATTTGATTGATTTGATTGATTTGATTGATTTGATTGATTTGATTGATTTGATTGATTTGATTGATTTGATTGATTTGATTGATTTGATTGATTTGATTGATTTGATTGATTTGATTGATTTGATTGATTTGATTGATTTGATTGATTTGATTGATTTGATTGATTTGATTGATTTGATTGATTTGATTGATTTGATTGATTTGATTGATTTGATTGATTTGATTGATTTGATTGATTTGATTGATTTGATTGATTTGATTGATTTGATTGATTTGATTGATTTGATTGATTTGATTGATTTGATTGATTTGATTGATTTGATTGATTTGATTGATTTGATTGATTTGATTGATTTGATTGATTTGATTGATTTGATTGATTTGATTGATTTGATTGATTTGATTGATTTGATTGATTTGATTGATTTGATTGATTTGATTGATTTGATTGATTTGATTGATTTGATTGATTTGATTGATTTGATTGATTTGATTGATTTGATTGATTTGATTGATTTGATTGATTTGATTGATTTGATTGATTTGATTGATTTGATTGATTTGATTGATTTGATTGATTTGATTGATTTGATTGATTTGATTGATTTGATTGATTTGATTGATTTGATTGATTTGATTGATTTGATTGATTTGATTGATTTGATTGATTTGATTGATTTGATTGATTTGATTGATTTGATTGATTTGATTGATTTGATTGATTTGATTGATTTGATTGATTTGATTGATTTGATTGATTTGATTGATTTGATTGATTTGATTGATTTGATTGATTTGATTGATTTGATTGATTTGATTGATTTGATTGATTTGATTGATTTGATTGATTTGATTGATTTGATTGATTTGATTGATTTGATTGATTTGATTGATTTGATTGATTTGATTGATTTGATTGATTTGATTGATTTGATTGATTTGATTGATTTGATTGATTTGATTGATTTGATTGATTTGATTGATTTGATTGATTTGATTGATTTGATTGATTTGATTGATTTGATTGATTTGATTGATTTGATTGATTTGATTGATTTGATTGATTTGATTGATTTGATTGATTTGATTGATTTGATTGATTTGATTGATTTGATTGATTTGATTGATTTGATTGATTTGATTGATTTGATTGATTTGATTGATTTGATTGATTTGATTGATTTGATTGATTTGATTGATTTGATTGATTTGATTGATTTGATTGATTTGATTGATTTGATTGATTTGATTGATTTGATTGATTTGATTGATTTGATTGATTTGATTGATTTGATTGATTTGATTGATTTGATTGATTTGATTGATTTGATTGATTTGATTGATTTGATTGATTTGATTGATTTGATTGATTTGATTGATTTGATTGATTTGATTGATTTGATTGATTTGATTGATTTGATTGATTTGATTGATTTGATTGATTTGATTGATTTGATTGATTTGATTGATTTGATTGATTTGATTGATTTGATTGATTTGATTGATTTGATTGATTTGATTGATTTGATTGATTTGATTGATTTGATTGATTTGATTGATTTGATTGATTTGATTGATTTGATTGATTTGATTGATTTGATTGATTTGATTGATTTGATTGATTTGATTGATTTGATTGATTTGATTGATTTGATTGATTTGATTGATTTGATTGATTTGATTGATTTGATTGATTTGATTGATTTGATTGATTTGATTGATTTGATTGATTTGATTGATTTGATTGATTTGATTGATTTGATTGATTTGATTGATTTGATTGATTTGATTGATTTGATTGATTTGATTGATTTGATTGATTTGATTGATTTGATTGATTTGATTGATTTGATTGATTTGATTGATTTGATTGATTTGATTGATTTGATTGATTTGATTGATTTGATTGATTTGATTGATTTGATTGATTTGATTGATTTGATTGATTTGATTGATTTGATTGATTTGATTGATTTGATTGATTTGATTGATTTGATTGATTTGATTGATTTGATTGATTTGATTGATTTGATTGATTTGATTGATTTGATTGATTTGATTGATTTGATTGATTTGATTGATTTGATTGATTTGATTGATTTGATTGATTTGATTGATTTGATTGATTTGATTGATTTGATTGATTTGATTGATTTGATTGATTTGATTGATTTGATTGATTTGATTGATTTGATTGATTTGATTGATTTGATTGATTTGATTGATTTGATTGATTTGATTGATTTGATTGATTTGATTGATTTGATTGATTTGATTGATTTGATTGATTTGATTGATTTGATTGATTTGATTGATTTGATTGATTTGATTGATTTGATTGATTTGATTGATTTGATTGATTTGATTGATTTGATTGATTTGATTGATTTGATTGATTTGATTGATTTGATTGATTTGATTGATTTGATTGATTTGATTGATTTGATTGATTTGATTGATTTGATTGATTTGATTGATTTGATTGATTTGATTGATTTGATTGATTTGATTGATTTGATTGATTTGATTGATTTGATTGATTTGATTGATTTGATTGATTTGATTGATTTGATTGATTTGATTGATTTGATTGATTTGATTGATTTGATTGATTTGATTGATTTGATTGATTTGATTGATTTGATTGATTTGATTGATTTGATTGATTTGATTGATTTGATTGATTTGATTGATTTGATTGATTTGATTGATTTGATTGATTTGATTGATTTGATTGATTTGATTGATTTGATTGATTTGATTGATTTGATTGATTTGATTGATTTGATTGATTTGATTGATTTGATTGATTTGATTGATTTGATTGATTTGATTGATTTGATTGATTTGATTGATTTGATTGATTTGATTGATTTGATTGATTTGATTGATTTGATTGATTTGATTGATTTGATTGATTTGATTGATTTGATTGATTTGATTGATTTGATTGATTTGATTGATTTGATTGATTTGATTGATTTGATTGATTTGATTGATTTGATTGATTTGATTGATTTGATTGATTTGATTGATTTGATTGATTTGATTGATTTGATTGATTTGATTGATTTGATTGATTTGATTGATTTGATTGATTTGATTGATTTGATTGATTTGATTGATTTGATTGATTTGATTGATTTGATTGATTTGATTGATTTGATTGATTTGATTGATTTGATTGATTTGATTGATTTGATTGATTTGATTGATTTGATTGATTTGATTGATTTGATTGATTTGATTGATTTGATTGATTTGATTGATTTGATTGATTTGATTGATTTGATTGATTTGATTGATTTGATTGATTTGATTGATTTGATTGATTTGATTGATTTGATTGATTTGATTGATTTGATTGATTTGATTGATTTGATTGATTTGATTGATTTGATTGATTTGATTGATTTGATTGATTTGATTGATTTGATTGATTTGATTGATTTGATTGATTTGATTGATTTGATTGATTTGATTGATTTGATTGATTTGATTGATTTGATTGATTTGATTGATTTGATTGATTTGATTGATTTGATTGATTTGATTGATTTGATTGATTTGATTGATTTGATTGATTTGATTGATTTGATTGATTTGATTGATTTGATTGATTTGATTGATTTGATTGATTTGATTGATTTGATTGATTTGATTGATTTGATTGATTTGATTGATTTGATTGATTTGATTGATTTGATTGATTTGATTGATTTGATTGATTTGATTGATTTGATTGATTTGATTGATTTGATTGATTTGATTGATTTGATTGATTTGATTGATTTGATTGATTTGATTGATTTGATTGATTTGATTGATTTGATTGATTTGATTGATTTGATTGATTTGATTGATTTGATTGATTTGATTGATTTGATTGATTTGATTGATTTGATTGATTTGATTGATTTGATTGATTTGATTGATTTGATTGATTTGATTGATTTGATTGATTTGATTGATTTGATTGATTTGATTGATTTGATTGATTTGATTGATTTGATTGATTTGATTGATTTGATTGATTTGATTGATTTGATTGATTTGATT
This sequence comes from Topomyia yanbarensis, assembly GCF_030247195.1. Lineage (NCBI taxonomy): Eukaryota > Metazoa > Arthropoda > Insecta > Diptera > Culicidae > Topomyia > Topomyia yanbarensis. The sequence continues at coordinate 106,781,088 of NC_080670.1, read as the reverse complement.
GATTTGATTGATTTGATTGATTTGATTGATTTGATTGATTTGATTGATTTGATTGATTTGATTGATTTGATTGATTTGATTGATTTGATTGATTTGATTGATTTGATTGATTTGATTGATTTGATTGATTTGATTGATTTGATTGATTTGATTGATTTGATTGATTTGATTGATTTGATTGATTTGATTGATCTGATTGATCTGATTGATTTGATTGATTTGATTGATTTGATTGATTTGATTGATTTGATTGATTTGATTGATTTGATTGATTTGATTGATTTGATTGATTTGATTGATTTGATTGATTTGATTGATTTGATTGATTTGATTGATTTGATTGATTTGATTGATTTGATTGATTTGATTGATTTGATTGATTTGATACATTTGATTCATTTGATTCATTTGATTCATTTGATGCATTTGATGCATTTGATTCATTTGATTCATTTGATTCATTTGATTCATTTGATTCATTTGATTCATTTGATTCATTTGATTCATTTGATTCATTTGATTCATTTGATTCATTTGATTCATTTGATTCATTTGATTCATTTGATTCATTTGATTCATTTGATTCATTTGATTCATTTAATTCATTTGATTCATTTGATTCATTTAATTCATTTGATTCATTTGATTCATTTGATTCATTTGATTCATTTGATTCATTTGATTCATTTGATTCATTTGATTCATTTGATTCATTTGATTCATTTGATTCATTTGATTCATTTGATTCATTTGATTCATTTGATTCATTTGATTCATTTGATTCATTTGATTCATTTGATTCATTTGATTCATTTGATTCATTTGATTCATTTGATTCATTTGATTCATTTGATTCATTTGATTCATTTGATTCATTTGATTCATTTGATTCATTTGATTCATTTGATTCATTTGATTCATTTGATTCATTTGATTCATTTGATTCATTTGATTCATTTGATTCATTTGATTCATTTGATTCATTTGATTCATTTGATTCATTTGATTCATTTGATTCATTTGATTCTTTTGATTCTTTTGATTCATTTGATTCATTTGATTCATTTGATTCATTTGATTTATTTGATTCATTTGATACATTTGATACATTTGGTTCATTTGATTCATTTAATTCATTTGATTCATTTGATTCATTTGATTCATTTGATTCATTTGATTCATTTGATTCATTTGATTCATTTGATTCATTTGATTCATTTGATTCATTTGATTCATTTGATTCATTTGATTCATTTGATTCATTTGATTCATTTGATTCATTTGATTCATTTGATTCATTTGATTCATTTGATTCATTTGATTCATTTGATTCATTTGATTCATTTGATTCATTTGATTCATTTGATTCATTTGATTCATTTGATTCATTTGATTCATTTGATTCATTTTATTCATTTGATTCATTTTATTCATATCTTCAATTTTATGCATTTCATGTTCAGTCATTCGTTTTATTTCATTCAATTTGTTAGTATGAGTCAATTTATTCTATTAGTCTTATAACTATTTCTAAATGTAATCTTAATTTTTATGTAATAATCTAATCTAATTTGATTCGTGTATATTATAATTTTGATTTCCTTAATTTTTCTACTCAATTTATGAATTTAAAAACCTTTTGTTTCATTTTGTGCTTTACTTTTTTATTTCGGTCGTTTTGTTTATTTCTATAATTTATTCAGTTTATTCGAGATTTTATTCGTGCAAAACTAGAAACTGTTTTCATCCCACCTCTAGTTGGGTGCCTACTTCTCGTGAGTTCTGTAAACTAATTCAATAGTGAAATGTGTAAGAAATGTCTCTTCTCACTGCTAGGTGGATTAAGTCGGTTTTTTTCATTTTCTTGACATGTCCTTCTCGTCTTTGACTGTCTTCTTGCTCTTCCGAAGTTCCCGCTTCATCATTTCCCAGTACTGCTCCACCGGGCACAGCTCCGGACAGTTTGGTGGATTCATGTCCTTTGGAACAAAATGGACAGAATTGGCCTCATACCACTCCAGGACTCTGTTAGAATAGTGGCTTGATGCCAAATCTGGCCAAAATAGCGGAGCTTCGTCGTGCTGCTGCAAGAACGGCAAAAGGCGCTTCTGGAGGCACTCTGATTTGTAGATCTCGCCATTTACTGTGCCCTTTGTCACGAAAGGCTCACTCCTCAGTCCGCAAGAGCAGATGGCCTGCCAAGTGAGATATTTGGAGGCGAACTTCGACATTTTCTTCTTCTTAAATTTGTCGTCCACATAGAACTTGCTCTTGCCGGTGAAAAACTCCAACCCCGGAATTTGCTTAAAATCGGCTTTTATATACGTTTCGTCGTCCATCACACAGCAGCCATATTTTGTCAGCATCTTCTCGTAGAGCTTCCGGGCCCGAGTTTTAGCCGTCGATTGTTGCCGCTCATCGCGGTTTGGGAAGTTCTGTACCTTGTATGTATGTAGTCTAGCTCTTCTTTGCATTCTGGACGTAGCTCTGCGACATGCCGATCCTTTTAGCCAAATCACGGCTTGAGACGTTGGGATTTGCTTTAATCATCCGCTTCACTTTTCCCTCCGTCTTTTTGTTCTCCGGTCCCGGTTTTCTTCCAGCTCCCTTGCCGTGGTCCATCGCCAACCGCTCCTGGAACCGCTTCAACACTCTGGAGACGGTTGAATGGTGAATGTTGAACATTTTTTCCAACTGCCGGTGCGACAGGTCAGGAAATTCCAGGTGTTTGGAAAGAATTTGTTCTCTCGACTCGCGTTGGTTCACCTCCATTTTCGTTGAATCGAAAAACACGACTTCGAGTTTGACAGCATGTAAACAATACACATCAATGAGAAAGTGTGCAAAATTTGGTTGATTTTTACCCAATGGTAAAAAAGTTATGCCTTGTTGAATGTGTTGCAATAATTTCGTGTTTAAAACCTTAATAAATAAACAAACGAACAACAAATATGGTTTTTATTCCCAAATGTAGATTCATTCTTTTATAGAAATTTAGCAATGCTAGAAAAATTTATAATAATTTATTATATTCAACATCTCTTTGCCGTTCTCGATAGAAAGGTATTGCAATTGCTCTGAAAACCGACTTTTCATTGGAGGCCCGGACGGCCGAGTGACATATACCATTCGATTCAGTTCGTCGAGTTCGGCAAATGTCTGTGTGTGTGTAGGTATGCGCGACTGTGTGTGTATGTGACCAAAAATGTCACTCATTTTTCTCAGAAATGGCTGAACCGTTTTTTGACAAACTTAGTCTCAAATGAAAGTTACAACGTTGCCATAGGCCCATAGGCTGCTATTGATTTTATAATGGATCCGACTTCCGGTTCCGGAATTACAGGGTGATGAGTACGATCACGCAGAAAATGTCGATTTTATTAAATTCTGCAATGAATATATCAAGGTGAATATTTTTCCAAAATGTGACCACAACTGCTTCGATTTGTAGTATTAGGTCACTAACAGCCATTCAAAGTCTCTTTGGCCACATTGGCCACCATCATCGGTTCTGGAATCTAAATTCAGAATAACAGTCATATCGGTTTCTGGCTAGACCGATTCAACCAAACTTAGTCTCAAATGAAAAGTGTTGCGCCCCCGTAAATGGCTAATTAATTTCATCCCGATCCAGCTTCCGGTTCCGGAGTTACGGGTTGTGGCGTGCGATCACATAGCAAATTCCGATTCAAACCGATACTCTGATGAAAGCAAAAATGGTAAAAATTCCTCTACAATGTCTCTCAAACAACTTAACCGTTGTGTGTCCGACGCGGTACCCGGATACCTTTTTAAGTTTCAATTAATTAAATTCCTATGTTTTATCCATAGCTGGAAATTGAAACTTTGTGACATCTTAGAACTTCACTAAGTCAAGCTTTCGGGTTAATAATATTGTTGATATAGTAAGGGTGGGAGTGAGGAGGGGCTCCTGAGTTTTTTTTACTACGTAACAGGCCGACGTGGGTACCCACGTACCCACAAAACTAAAATGCCCATAGCTAAGGTAATATCCAACCGATTTCGATACTTTTGGCCGTTTTGGATTCAGGAACCCATCCACTTTTGGACTTGGTAAAAATGAATCGGGTTACTTCATTCGGTTCTCGGGAATCCGGGTTTCCGGAAGCAGGTTCCAGTGCTGGGGTACTATTTGCGAACTTCAATGGAATACTAGCAATATGGGTATCAAAATTCTTGGAATTGCATCAGTAGGCTGTATCTCGCGGTTTTGGAACCTTTTGGTGATTTAACCCCGGAACGGACATTCCGGAGCAGGTTCCCGTGGGGCCGTGAGTGGCGATTTCATTCCAATTCCATTTTTCAAATGGCCATAGGGTCCCATAAAAATAAAAAACAGACTTCCGAGACAATTCGAAGAGTTTTGATACTCATATTGCTAGGACATTATTTAAATTTACAAATCATATCCTAGTACTGGAACATTACTCCGGAAAATCCGGATTACCAAAAACCAGATCCATTATTCCGATTCTATTGTACAGAATCAAAAAGTGGACGAGTTCCTGAATCCAAAACATCTAAAAGTGTCCAAATCGGTTAAAGGAAGCCATAGTTATGATCATTTCAATTTGTGGGTACCCGGGTACCCTCGTTGGCCTGTTAAAGGTGTTTTTTTTTGTTGGACACATAACTGTTAAATTTGCAGTTCTAGGTCACCGACGGCCAACCAAACTTTCGATGACTACATTGACAACCACGAACTCACATCAGTTTCCGGGAAATGGATGTGCTGATTTTCCTAAACTTAGTCCCAAATGATAGCTATAATATCCCTACAGATGTCTATAAAATTTCGTACGGATCGCTTATATGATTCCGAAAATATAGACTAAACCGTCTGGTCACATATGAAATTACCATATAAGCTGGAACTCAAACATTTTTTTTCAGAAGGGGGTCCCATGAAATTTTGTATTTTTGATACCAAACATCTTTAAAATGCATGAAAAGTCGAGATTTCATGTTATCTCGAGTTTTTTTTTATACGTGGTGTTTGGTTCATGGTTAAGAACCACTCGAGGGATGGTTGACTGTCATATTTGGAGAAAAAATTGTTCTACACATACCTTCAAATCTCAACCGTTACTAAGTTTTTGAATTTTTTGTGTTAAAAACTTAGTTGTCTTAAAATAGCTCTAACTCAAAAAATATACTTTGAATTTCAAATCTTTTGGATCCATTAGATTGGTGAGAAAATTTTACATTGAAAAATGTCCTAAAATATTTCAGCTTATGAGGTTAAATAACCTTTTCACAGTAATTTATTTAAAATTTAACAATTTTGATCGATTTTTCGTTCATTTCGCAAAAATCTTAATAGTTAACGTCACCATTTTAATAACTCAAATTTTTAGTCTTGAAGAGTTGCATAATTTGTTCACTTTTGATTCACTTATCTTTTCTTGTTTTCATGTGTTTGGGTTATTGAACTTTGATATTTTTATCTCAAATTCACTTATACTAGCTCTTATTGAAAAAATATGGCACTTATTGTACCTTTTCTTATTTTTATTTGAAAGCCAGGAAAATTTTGCATAGAAAAAGGTATAAATACCTTTAGGTAAGTGAATTTAGTATTCTTTTAGAAGTTAATTGGTTTAAAGTTGGTGTTATTATTAGCATTTTCGTTATTTTCTTAAAAAAGTAAATTAGAAACAGCACCATTATTATCATGGAATTAATGCATCTCTATGCTGCGTTTACTATTAAATTGCAGCGAAAAAAAAATAAAAGAAATTGGATTGAAGTTTAAAATTTATTGATTTAATTCAATATTACAATAAGTATTATCTGATCCGTACATTGATAACCCGTTGTTGTAAACATCATGAGGACTTTTGATAAATTCTCGGAATGGGGTCCTGATATATAACTGATCTATTGGTCTTGATTTCACAGTTGTCTAATAGCAACAATATCAAATTCCTGCCTGAAAACATTCCAATATAAAATTCCAGAGTTCTGTAATAAATCATAATCTTCAGATTTCTTTTCAAATTGAGGTCGCTTTGGTAGAGATGTACTGTAATAAGGGTCTTTATTTAATAGGAAGCGAAGTTTAAATTGACTTCTATGAAACATAGAACTGCTCACCAAAAAAATGCATAACTTTCAACATTGGCTAAAAATGTTTCTGCCTTTCTCATTCACTTTAAAAATCTGTCAATCTAATTCCGGCCCGGAGAGCCGAGTGTCATATGCCAATCGACTCAGTTCGTCGAGATCGGAAAATGTCTGTGTGTGTATGTATGTGTGTATGTGGAAAAAATGTGACCCCTGTTTCTCAGAGATGGCTGGACCGATTTGCACAAAGTTAGTCTCAAATGAAAGGTACAACCTTCCCATCGATTGATATTGAATTTTTTATTGATTGGACTTCCGGTTCCTGAGTTACGAGTTGAAGAGTGCAATCACACAGCAAATTCCCATATAAACTGAAATGAAGAATTTTCAAAATCAAATTTGTATTTTTGATGCCAAATGACTTTAAAATGCATGAAACATTGAGATTTGATGTAAACTCGAAAAAAATAAATGTTTAACAAAAATTGACTTTTTTGGACTTTATTGGTACATTTTTGCATTTCTCATATAGAAAGGTTATGCAATCACCCTAAAAATCGTCAATCATACCGGTCCGGAGCACAGAGGAGTAATTGGGGTCGAATCCTGGCCAAAATTAGTTGCTGCTGCAATTGTTGTTATTATGCCTTAATATGAACTAAAAATAGACAATTACTAGTTTTTGGAACAATTTGGCATCTACCCACTTACCAGTGCAGAGGCCAATTTTCTATATCCTTTCAAATACTAGTAATTTCTAGGTGATCTTTGTGAATACATTTATTTTTCCAGTTGCATAAACATCAGTGGGAAAGGGAGAAGAAAAGGGACGCCTGTGCATATTTTCATAGAGATACATGTTGGCAAACATAATATTTGGCCCTACAGCATTTCGGTGTACCTCAAATTAGTCAAAGTTTCAATATTTTCAAATCGCTTGGGATTGGTGGATCGGACAAGATCGGAAGAGTTCGAATATTTTCTGTATAGCTGAAATCTTGTTTTGTAATACTGCTTCAGCAACTTTGCCGGATCTAGCCGTATAATGTAACTTTTTGTAATTCAAATTTGGAATAAAATGTTAAAACAAGGTATTTTTTAAAGTTGGTGCAATAAACAGCAAGTTTACTTTTTTTAGTTAGTTTTAAGCTGAAGTTAAACAAACGGTTGTGTTGAACTACGTTTGTAATAATATTATCTTATTTAATACAGTCATCGTCACTAGAAAGCGATTTTGCTGAATATATAACGAAAACGATTAAAATATCCCTTAAAATATCACCATTGGGCATAAATGCAAAAATTCTTTAACAATTTTTGATATACTCCTAATTTTTCCACGTTATACAGTAGGTTCTTAGGTATGTAAAAAAAAATATAACGAAACAAAAAGATCGAAAACAAAATATTTTGGTTTTTGGCCAAGAATTTGTTCTAGTGCGGAGGGAGTATGCAGTGAGGGGTTGCTACTTTAAAATTAAAACTAGTTTACAATTTCTCAACAAGTTGAAAATTTTCAGCAGGACCCGGATCTTTCTCCATGATCCGCCGGTGGTTTCATGCGATGTTTCAGTATCGCAAGATCGCGGCTGTCGATCCATTGTATGTATGTGCAAATCGTACTGAACATGTAATATTCATTTCCACCATTGTCTTGAACCTAACAAGCCATGGAATCGTAGTCTGGACAAATGAGAAAAGCACAATTGCACCACTAGGTGGATTAAAATAGGTTTTTATTTTGGGAATGCGTCGAGTTGAGACGAATGTAAAGAGAAATTTATGAAAAATGACGACTTCCATTCGACTCTAGCAGGTCCTGATCGATTTTGATGAGCATTTGATTTTTGTTGTATGTTGTATGTATGATTGTAATTATATGTATAGATCAAATGTTCAAAAACAGTAATTTAAGGTCAATATAGCATAATTTTGAAACAGCCAATTTCGGAGGTTTAGTATCTTCGATGAGTTTTACAAACGTTAAACAGCGCATCATTTGATAAAATAATATTGACGGTACATCGTCCAATAAGTATTTATGGTGAATTTTTTCAGGCTAATATTCATGACTACAATAAAGTCTCAACAAATTCGCTAAAGACACGAACTCTGTTACTACTTTCTGAAAAAAAATTCTGCATGATTATAAAACTTCAAAAATTACGGTTTCGGAATTATGCCGTTTGGATAGTAAGATCGATTTTCACCAAACCCCCACCAAACCGAATTTCTGTCTACACCGCTGACTTCAAGTAAATAGAAACAAAGTCATTCTACACTCGTTCACAAGAAACTTCTTCGAATGCTGAATATCTATTATAATACATTGAAAGCCCGATTTTATCAGCCAAATATGAACATATGTTTGATGGGCTCTAGCAGACGAACAAGACTGAATTCGAGTAAATCCTTTCTTGAGCATGTTTTCCTTATCATGAAGATGGAAATATGCAAAAATGAAAAGTTCATCATAATCAGAAATAGGTATCAGACTACATCAAGGGACGGGAAGAATATTTTAACAGCTTCAGTTTATTATAAAGAAAAAAAAAATTGCCCGATTTAGTCAATGTTTGTCAGCCTAAAATACACCATGAGACTGATAAAAATGGGTCTCTATTGTATGTATTATTTTTTTTATCTTAAATACGTTTGTTTAGGCCCAAATGCTTTAGCTTAACGAGGCCGATAATTCATTTTTTTAATTACATGTCATGTTAGTGGGGGAAGGGAAAGCCGTATTTAGGGGCGGCTTGCTCCCCTCTTATCTAAGTAAAGGAAAAAGGTAGGAAGTGGGATACATATTGTGTAATTGACATCGTCGTTTGCTGATTGATCATTGTGGCGGATATGCACACTTTGTTGTAGTTTCCTGCCTGTAATCGCAGGGGCGAGGGGAGGGTCGATATTTCGGATAATTATTGGCACTCTGATGCTGTCATGATGTTCTCTATATCATCTGCATGTGAGGTATGATGATGTTCTGGGTAGACGGTTATCAAGAAGGGTATGCACCGAAGACTCGTGAAGAGCAATGCCATATTGTAGATACAGGGATGGGTTGGTGAGATTCTACTGTGAATGAGAGAGGGGAAAATGTATTAAACTTGGACATCAATAGTTTTCAAAAAGATATAGATAAGAAAAATATAGGGGTGGTCACGGCTTGCCAGGACGTCCCGGACTGGCACATAGGGTGATCTACCTCGGGCCCGAAGGGAATCTATTAATTGGGACCTGGCAACACAGTACTCTGCGCACAGCCAAACAACATGCTCGATGTCGTGATAGCCGTTCGCACAAAAACAATGATTACTTTCAGCAAGCCCTATACGACGGAGATGCGCGTCAAACGAGTAGTGGTTGGACATGATCCTTGACATCGTACGAAAAAAGTCCCGGTTCACATCCAACCCCTTAAACCAAGCATTCGTTGATACCTTCGGGATAATGGAATGTAGCCACCGTCCCAGATGCCCATTGCTCCATGAGGTTTGCCAACTATCGAGCGTCCTCTGACGAGAGATACTGAAAAATTCGTTGAAGCAAATTGGTGTTTCGTAAGTGTCGCCTTCTAATGCGCCCACCTTGGCTAAAGAGTCCGCCTTCTCATTGCCCGCAATAGACCAATGTGACGGGACCCAAACCAAGGTAATCTGGTAAGATTTTTCAGATAAAGCACTCAGATATTCCCGTATTTTCCCCAGGAAATACGGTGAGTGCTTTCCAGGCTTCGCCGCACGGATGGCCTCAATGGAGCTGAGACTATCCGAAACGATGAAGTAATGGTCTGAGGGCAGGGTGTCAATGATCCCGAGAGTATACTGAATGGATGAAGCAGGATCATTGAGTTTGAATGAGGCAGCAAGATTTTCGTTGAAGATACCGAAGCCTGTCGACCCGTCGAGAATTGATCCGTCAGTGCAGAACATTTTGGCGCAGTCGACTTGATGGTATTTGTTATAGAAAATATTTGGGACCACTTGTGGGCGAATATGATCCGGAATTCCACAAATCTCTTTCTTCATGGATGTATCGAAAAATACAGTTGGATCAGAAGTATCTAAGAGATGAGCACGGTTGACGTTATACGTAGATGAATTGATGTTCTGTGCCATGTAATCGAAGTAAAAGGACATGCATCGGGTCTGAGAATTAAGCTCGACAAGCCTTTCGCAATTTGCAATCACCAATGGGTTCAGAATATCGCATCGAATGAGCAATCGATATGAGAGGTCCCAAAATCGATTTTTCAGCGGAAGAACGCCCGCCAGCACTTCGAGACTCATCGTATGGGTCGAGTGCATGCAACCCAAGGCAATACGCAAGCAACGATACTGGATTCGCTCCAGTTTGATGAAGTGTATGTTCGCAGCGGAGCGAAAGCAGAAACATCCGTACTCCAACACTGATAATATCGTTGTTTGGTACAGCCTGATTAGGTCTCCTGGATGGGCACCACACCATGTTCCAGTTATTCTACGGAAAAAGTTGATCCTTTGTTGGCACTTCTGTTTCAGATACCTAATGTGACATCCCCAAGTACCTTTAGAGTCGAATCACCCCGAGATATTTGAATGTTGAAGCCTGAGCAATAGTTTGATCCGTTAATTGAAGCTGTATTTGCGCTGGTTCACGCTTTCTAGAAAATACGACTAGCTCAGTTTTCTCCGTGGAGAACTCGATACCCAGCTGGAGAGCCCAAGCAGACAAATTGTCCAAGGTATCTTGCAGTGGTCCTTGCAAGTCGACGGCTTTAGGACCTGTAATAGAGACCACACCGTCATCTGCAAGCTGCCTTAGCGTGCAGGAATTGACAAGACATTCGTCAATGTCATTCACATAAAAATTGTAGAGGAGAAGGCTTAGACATGAGCCCTGGGGAAGGCCCATGTAGCTAAATCGTGATGTCGATAAATCGCCATGCGAGAAATGCATTTGTTTTTCAGACAACAGGTTTAGCAAAAAGTTATTTAAAATTGGCGAAAGACCATGCTGGTGCAACTTCTCATAAAGAATGTTGATGGAAACTGAATCGAAAGCCCCCTTAATATCCAAGAATACTGATGCCATCTGCTCTTTGTTAGCATATGCCATTTGAATTTCTGTTGAGAGCAACGCAATGCAATCGTTCGTCCCTTTGCCTTTGCGGAAGCCAAATTGTGTATCTGACAGTAAGCCATTTGTTTCGACCCAATTATCGAGGCGAAACATGATCATTTTTTCGAATAACTTCCGGATACAGGATAGCATTGCAATCGGACGATACGAATTGTGGTCGGAGGCTGGTTTTCCTGGTTTTTGAATGGCGATGACCCTCACCTGTCTCCAGTCATGTGGGACAATGTTACCCTCAAGAAACCTATTAAATAAATTCAACAAACGTCTTTTGGCAGAGTCTGGCAGATTCTTCAACAATTTGAATTTGATTCTATCTGGCCCCGGGGCTTTATTGTTACATGATAAGAGAGCAAGTGAGAACTCCACCATCGTAAACGGTGTTTCGTTCGCGGTATTGTAAGGCGACGCGGCGCGGTAGATTTTCTGTGCCGGGGCGGAGTCCGGACAAACCTTCTTGGCGAAATCGAATATCCAACGGTTTGAATATTCCACGCTCTCGTTAGTACTGTTTCGGTTTCGCATACGTCGGGCCGTGCCCCAAAGAGTGCTCATCGATGTTTCTCTTGTTAACCCGTCGACAAACCGGCGCCAGTAACTGCGTTTCTTAGCTTTCATTAAATTTTTCATACACTTTTCTAATATCGTGTACACTCGATAACTAGCAACTAACCCGTCGTTCCGGAAGGTTTTATACGCGGCAGTTTTCTCCGCGTACACGTCTGAGCACTCTTTGTCCCACCACGGGTTGGGAGAACGTTTTTGGGTGTTCACGTCGGGTACTCGTTTCGTCTGAGTTTGAATCGCGGCATCGAGAATCGAGTTGGACAAAAACTTATATTCTTCCTCCGGGGGAAGTACCTGTGTTGAATCGATAGTTTTGGATATCTCAGCAGCGTAGCTCTTCCAATCAATGTTTCGTGTGAGGTCATAGGGTACATTGATTGGTGCCGATGGTCTTGAACCAGTGGTGATTGCAACTACAATTGGTAAGTGGTCACTACCGTGGGGATCAGATATTACCTTCCACTTGCAATCTAACCGTAGTGATGTGGAGCATAAAGATATGTCCAGTGCACTTGCTTGCGCAGGTGGTCTAGGAATCCGTGTCATTTCCCCTGTGTTCAGAATTGTTATATTGAAGTTGTCACAAAGGTCTTGAATTGTCGAAGATCGATTATCGTCGTATAGACAGCCGCACCCCGTACCGTGAGAGTTAAAGTCTCCAAGAAGCAGGCGGGGCGAGGGAAGGTGTTCAATCACGTCGGAGAATCTTCGATATCCCATCATGGCCCTAGGAGAAATGTAAATAGAAGCAATGCAAAGATCTTTGCCTTTGATTGTTGTTTGACAAGCGACAACTTCAATGCCTGGCGTCGAAGGGAGGTTGATTCGATTGAAGGAGTAGCACTTTTTGATCCCTAAAAGTACCCCTCCATATGAGTCTTCTCGATCCAAGCGGATAATGTTAAAACCGTGGAAGTTGAGGTTTATATTAGAAGTTAGCAATGTTTTACATAGCGAAAATGCATCACAATGATTGTAAATTAGCAAGTGTTTTAATGAATCCATTTTGTGGATAATACTTCTGCAGTTCCACTGTAAAACAGTGATCAGCTTCCTGATTCCGTCTAATAAGTTAGCCATCGAAGGATACGATCGCTGTAAGGAGGGGCCATTGTTCAGTCAACTGTTTCAAAAATGTTCTTACTGTAGGTAGAATAGCAACCAGCAAGCTTTTCATAGGATCGGTAATGTTGAAAGCTGTGAATATCCAGTCCACAATGTCAGAAGATTTAAGGAATCCCGTTTTAGGTTGAGTTTCTGACTGTAAAATTGGAGCACTTGGGATTTTTGGTGCCCCGGGGAGTGCTGGGAACTCCTGGTTGTATCTCAATTTCCCAAAACTAGGAGGTATTATCTTCGGATTTGTACCAGCACTTCCAGTTGATGAATTATTTTTATTTTGTACCCTTGTCTGGGACAACCTAGGACCCTTACGAGGAAGTTCAGGTGAGTTTTGATTAGGTCTTTTCCTAGAGTTTCCAAGCGGAGCCAAAGAATGCCCCTCGCAAGGGTCGTTAGAGGCGTTATCGTCAGTTGGCAAGAGAGCGAATGGGTTTTCGGAGATAAGTGGAACAGCTCTTTTAAGCATTTCTACGTAAGAGCGTCTGGAGCGATCTTTGGCGGATCGCTTCAGTTTATCCGCGCGAAGTTTGTACGTTGGGCATGTCAAAAGTGCATGCGGATTCTCCCCACAGTAAACACACTTCTCAGCGGGCCTACTGCAAGTATCATCCGCATGGCGTTCCCCACATTTACCGCACCGTTGCTTGTTGCTACAGTAGGTGGCCGTGTGACCTAGCTGCTTGCAATTGGAACAATTCATGACCCGCGGTACAAACAGGCGTACAGGTAGACGAGCTCCTCCCACTTCAACGTAGCTCGGAAGTGCAGATCCGGCGAAGGTTACGCGAAACGAGTCTGATGGATAGTAATTACCATCTTCGATGGACTTTGAGTGCAATTGCTTGCACTCCAAAATCTTAAGTGATTGAAGGTAAGGGTCCTTAAAGCGGCCAGCCCCATCATTCATCAGATCATCGACAGTTAGACCCGCATCACTTACCACACCGTCGATCTCCACATCACGAGAAGGGATGTAGACGCGATACTCCAGCGTAAAGAGGCTATTGCTTAAGATATCATTGACCTGTTTCAAGTCAGTAACGACTACGCGCAGTTTATCTGACTGAACCTTTTTAATCTCGGTTACGGCCGAGTAACGTTTTGTCAGCTCCCGTGCAACAGTTATGCTGTTTAACGGTTTATTTTTGTGCCGAAAGTACACCACCCAAGGACCAGCGGATCCATCCTGGTAAACCTTGACTCGGGGGGGGGGGGGGGCGTGAGACATTGGGGGGAAGTGAATCGACCATAACATTATCTGTCTCCGAATCAGATATACGTTCCTCTTCCCCATAAGATTCGTATTCGGAGGGTGATCCTTCTGTTTGTTCCATTTTGTTGCGGGAGCAACACGCTCGACCGCACTGTTTAACTTAAATCAAAATAAAAAATCAAAAGCAATAAAAAGAAAAAAAATGATAAGAAAAGTAAAAAACGAAACACTTCACCAGTTGGTTCCAGACGAGCTGGTAGGTGAATTGATCCTTCGTTTGTTTTATCCGTCACCCGCGTGACCTTCACACAGTAGAGAGCTGATATAGCTCGTCTAAACAAAGCCGTCTTTCAGGCAAGAAAACTGTTTAGTAACGCACTTCACTGCACTACCTTCACCGATATCGCAGGTAATAATTATCACTCGCGGGACTGTTTATTAGTAATGCTTTACTGCAGCCTCTGCCACAGAAAGCACCTTTGTACTACCGAAAAAACTAAACCACACCGGAGAGAACAAAAAGCACTTGTTTCCGGGTACAAAGTTGGGTTACGAATGTATGTATTATTCACTGTGGTTCACATTAATAGGTACATTTCATTTTTGGAGATTTTTTTATTGCATCGAACTACAACAATTTTTAGGTAGTTTTCAAGGGGTTCCAATTCGTATACCAATTAATTGGTATACTTAAGGGTTTATATGTTGCAGATAGAGAAAATACTGAAATTTTCAGCTTTTTTCCTACACATTATAAACAATTAAACAATTTTTCCTAATAAGTTTGTGAAAATTATAAACTATTTGAAATTTTTTAATAGTTTTATTTTTTATTTAACCGTGATTTTTTTAATAAATGGTGACCATCGCTTTACAACGTAGTCTATTTTTCATGGCTTGCGGTGAGCACGATCTCTGGAATTGCTGAACTGAAAATTATGGAATTGAAGTTAATTTTTAGTATTCTTTACAGATTTAACTCGCTGCGCGGATAGCTCTGAATTAGACCCGCTGGTGCCCTAAGACGATTTCGCTAGATTTTCAGAGCAGACGGAAGGTTATCGAAAAGTTTCGTGAAAATGAAAATTCCAGTAATGATAGGGTGACCATATGAGGCGAGTAAAAAACCAGAACAGTCGTTGTTGGAGTAATTGGAAATCCTGAATTGAGTAAATGAGACGAACTATTATGAGATCGTCTGTGCAGAAACAGGCGAGGAGTTTTAAGCACTAATTACACGTCATTCAAGTAAAGCAGAAACATCAACGGTCCCAAGTAGCTTCCCTGCGCTATATCTGACAATCGCGAATAATAGCCAATGGTAAGCAGTATCACAATGATCGGACACGCTGTGTGTAGATTCTGTTGTTCCAACATTCGTCAGTGGCTGAGTTGCAACTCCGGTTGTTGGTGGTTTAGTTAATGTTGTTGGGTTTGCTCGCAGTTGATGTTGTTTAATTAGACGCTTTCACACATGGTTTGGCACATATGGATCTGTCCTTCATATGTGCGCAGTGTGTTTTGAGATTTGCTTTTCACGATACGAACACCATTGGATATACCTGGAAAAAAGTTTCTCCAGGTTTCAAACTTGCACTGTTACGTACTTCGACATCAATAGTGAATTTATTGGTTATACGCGGGGATAGATCGTGCAGGCTCACATCTGGTTTATCTTCCTCAATCTAAACGGGTATCTTGATTCTAACATTGACATGCGCAACGACGTGTTGCATGTTGTTTCCCATAGGCAAACTTTTAAATGCTATCAGTACCGCATTACGAGTATGCACCTTTATTAATTGTTCCACTTCGCGAACACAAGGGCGGATTGGATAAACGACCACTGTATGGGATCGAAGATTGTTCAAATTTTGCTACTGAGTTTCAATCATTTAAAAAAATCGATCGATGCCGCATCAATGAAAGTAACGGTACATTATTTTCCACACTGGCTTGGGACAACTGTTATTTTTCGATTGCTTTGCTGGCGCGGTACATATAGACGACAGACTGTATGTAGAAGCGTTCGTTTGATTCACTGCACTATTTACAAGCAGCGCGATTGTAGCTTCCGATCCGATTGAGATGGGAAAGTAGACTGATTAGGAACTGGTATTGATCCTAAAGGGGTTCCATAATTACCAGCTCGAGAGAGCGCTCAATAAGGTTATTCCACGACAGTTATTGTTGTTTCGCCATTTTCCTTTTTATGAAATGGATTTCCAGTAAAACGAAAAACTGCCACATGCAAGAGAACTCTAGAAGAAGCAGAATCGACAAAATTTCGATGTGTCTTCTTAGAGGTAGGCACTAAAGGAAATTTTTCGGATCCCGGAATCATTGTTTTATCGACATTGATAGCGACCAGAGTTTGGTCCACAACTGGAATCGGTTCGATTTGTTCGATTGCCAAATGTTGTTGCAAACAGACTACAGCTCATTCATATGGTACGTACATACGAACGCCTCTTTCTCTTTTCAATTTCCATGTAAAAAAAGTAAGTTGGAAAAAGAAATAACGAGGTACTATCGAGATATTAAAAAATGTATCGGATGGTACAATTGAGAGATTCGAGTCTATTAAGTTTTGTTTGTCGTACTCTGGAGCAGAGTGAATAAAGCGAAAACTCAATAATTAGAAATATAACGGGTGTTCAATAAAAAATGAGAATGATTTCAATACATTTCTGTAATTAAAGAAAAGAGCGTAAATTCTTTTATCTCCAAGAGAATTCCTCTCTGGACTTGCAATAAATGGGAGACATGTTTCTTTTCGCTCGGGTGCTGTCAGTTCAATTGAAGATGGCGTCGAAACAGCAAGTACTCCGCGAGCGTGTTGTGCGGTTTTACGAAACACTTGGCCATCGTTGAAAAAAGTTTACGGTAGACCACTTTTGAGACGAAAACGTGCCCATGACTACAGTTTACCAGATCCTGGCATCCCTGGAGCGGAAGGCCGTTAGCGGTCGCCGGCAAAGATAATGACGAAGAAGAAGGAAGCGTTGAAAAAGTTATTCGACAACAAGGACGAAACGAGTTTGCGTGATGCCGGCCTTGATTCACCGAGCCATCAAGATGGAGGACATCATCTGTCGGAAGAAGACTCGGTCCCCCGACAACAGTGAGCCCCTGTTGTACGAGCAATATGCAATATGTGTGAAAAAATTAATTGATCTTGCGGGTGATCGTGGTGTGGTTTTGACTGTTGGGGATTATAATCTCCCTCAATTACGCTGGATGTCGGATGAAAATTTGAACTGTATGCTACCAGTAAATGCTTCGTCTGAACAGGAAATATCCCTGGTTGAGTCGGTTATGGCCAACGGAATGTCTCAAACAAACGATCTCGAAAACGTAAACGAGAGACTTCTTGACTTAGCGTTCATTAGTGACACTGATTGCGTTGAATTGTGTGAGCCACCGTTACCATTGCTGAAGATCGACCTACATCACCGGGCTTTTATCTTGTTATTCGAGCTTGACGTTGTTAATCAAAACGCTCCTGGTATTGTTGTTGATCCCCTTGGCTTTGATTTTACCCGCTGTGATTTCGAGAGGCTTAACACAGTGTTCGCCGAAGTTCATTGGGAGGAATTTCTTGTTGGTTGTAGTATTAATGAAGCTGTGACAAATATGTATGACAAAATGTATGCTATATTTCGTGATGTTGTTCCTGTGAAGCGACCTCGTCGTCCGCGTTGTAAAAAGCAGACTTGGTGGAATAACGAGCTACAGAATCTACGGAACCGCCTTCGCAAGGTTAGGAAACGATATTTTCGCGGGAGAGATGATCGGCACAAAGCTGAGCTGCATGCCATTGAGAACGAATATAACTCTTTGCTTGCGCATTGCTTTCGTTGCTATATTAATCGCACGGAGGAGAACCTGAAGCAGGACCCCAATTCATTTTAATCATTTGTAAGAAGCCGTAAGCAGTCGTCCGGAATCCCACAACGTGTTAGTTACAACGCAATTTCAGCCGAGTCCCCGATTGAATCGGCAAATCTATTCTCATCCTTTTTTCAAAGTGTGCAAAGTAATAACCGACCACCTTTGTCTGAAGCATATTTGAATAGTATGCCGTTGTTCGATTTGAATATTCAATTTCTCGCCGCGTGATGTGGAGCTGAAGTTGCAGTCTATTGATGGTTCTAAGGGTGCTGGTCCGGATGGCTTACCGCCTATCTTCTTCAAGAGCTGTGCTGTAACGTTGGCTGTTCCTGCGAGTATAATTTTCAACAGGTCATTGTCCGAAGGAATTTTCCCGAGTGTCTGGAAGACAGCATCTATTACACCGATTCATAAGGCAGGTAGCATCCACGATGTTGAAAATTATCGAGCCATTTCAATTTTGAGCAGTTTACCGAAAATTTTTGAAAGCCTCGTTCACGATTTGCTGTACCCGAAGGCTCACCACATCATTTCCAAGTGGCAGCATGGATTTGTGAAAAAAAACGTTCGACGAGTACTAATCTTATGGTGTACGTTTCGTCACTTAATAGCGCACTTGGAAAACGTCAGCAGGTTGATGCCGTTTACGTTGACTTTGCAAAAGCGTGCGATAGGGTGTCTCATTTGTTAATCGTGGCCAAATTTGAGCGAATGGGACTTCCTGAGTGGCTGACACAGTGGATAATGACATACTTCACCGAGCGTAGTGCGTTTGTGCGCATTGATGAAACGAAATCATCTCCGTTTGTGATAGAGTCGGGCGTGCCTCAGGGAAGTCATTTGGGCCCGCTACTGTTTATTTTATTCGTAAACGATTTATGCTCCGCTATACAGTCTCCTAAGTATATGTTTGCTGATCATTTGAAATTTTTTCCGTGTAATTGCGTAGGCAGTTGATTGCTGTGCTATTCAAGCCGATATTGATATGCTGCTAAATTTGTGTACTCATAACGGAATGGAAGTAAATGTGCAGAAGTGCAATGCGATATCGTTCTGTCGAAACAGGCACGTCCTGACATTCGATTATAGAATGGCAGAAAGCAGTATCAACCGAGTTAATACGATAAAGGACCTAGGCATTCTCCTCGATAACAAACTAAATTTCGCGCAGCACATTGCAATGACTACAGCCACGGTCTATGCCGTGCTGGGGTTCATTAAACGAAACACGCAGCAATTCAGCGATATTTATTGCCTAAAAACGTTTTTTTTGTTAACTCGTGCGACATCCTGGAGTACGGCGTGCTTGTGTGGGCACCCTATCATGCTGTTCAAATCAATCGCATCGAACGAATTCAGCGTCACTTTGTTCGTTACGCTCTGCGGTTACTACCTTGAACTGATGCTATTCGTCTACCGCCCTATGAACATCGATGCAATCTTCTATGTTTGCCAACTCTTGCAAGTCGGAGGATAATACTGCAACGGCTCTTCGTATTCGATCTTCTGGGAAACAATATAGATAGCCCGGAGTTGCTGAGCCAGCTCCGATTCAACATACCACCTAGACCCACCAGACGAACTGATTTCATTCGGTTACCGATGTATCGTACTCTTTTTGCTCAAAACAATCCGTTCAATGTATGCTGTCGTAATATTAATGATGTAGCTGACAAGTATGATTTTAACATTACTAAGACTACCTTTAAACATAGAATTATTATTAATTAAGGAGCTGTCTGTACGAGAATATCGAAGACCAGTATAAATAAATAAATAAATAGACACGGACGAGCAGATAGCGATCGTGAAATCGCAGTGCCGGTGGATGACGAACAACTATCGCGAGGCGTTGTTGCTCTCGAACACCCATATTCCAGGAAACGACAGCTACTATTCCAGCGACAAGTTGGCCACACACACGAAGTGAAATACAAGTTTAAGCATAAATTTAAAAGAAATGTTATGCTGTACATCGCCATATCTGACAGAGGGATTTCAAAACCGTGGTTCAAGCCGAGCGGTCTGGTCATCAATCAACAAGTGTACCAGGAGGAGTGTCTTGAAAAAAATCTTCTGCCGTTATTAAAGGAGCATCATGCAGTTGGGAAGTACCGTAAACCGGGGTGACATTGATCACTTTTCGAAATAATCATTACATATTTTTAGACGCAACACCTTTTTTCAAGTTTAATATTTTTAAACCATGTACTGATGTATGGAGAACAAGATTGGATGGTTTTACATAAAATTGTCCGTTTACAGCTATTTTTTCAAAAATGGTTTCAAGTTGAAGTCCGTTTTCCTGTTCCGGGGTGACTGTGATAACCTGCATGTTCACCCACATTAAGTTATTGATGTCAATGTTTTTCATTCAAATGTTTGTTTAAACTTATTCTGGAAAGATACTCATTGTTAAATAGATGTTAGTTAGTGTTATACAAAGTATTTCAATGTACGGGAAAATTCGAGTAACCAAAATTCGTATAATTTGTGTCCAACAAGAATGAAAGATTCTGAAAACCTTTAAAACTACTAAAATTGTTTTGTTTCAGTGTTTTATCAATGTACAAAAAGTTTCATCCATTTTTACACGTTGGTATATTTAACAATAAAAAAATGTTGCGAATTTTAGCTTAAATAATTTGAAATAATTGCCAACTAGTTTCACAAAAATATATTAAAAATAAACAAACTCTTAAAACTAATTTTAGCATATCCCAATCTAAACGAAAATAAAAACTCGCTTGTAATTTAATACTCTTGCTCAAATCTGAGATTTATTTGTTCTATTAAAAATGGACACTTGATTAAGCTTCGTAAAAATCAGGTAAAGTCAAATTTCGGTTTTTTGTAGTTTTAGCACCCAAAAATCGAACAGTATACTCAAAAAGTATAACAAATCAGTATTTTATAAGTTTAGGGTGTAAATCATTTCAAATTAAAATGATTCGGTAGACTATTCTGGTTTAATAAGCGATCTACGAAAAAAGTGTCGAGTGATCAAAGTCACCCGGTTTACGGTACGTCTTCCGGTCGGAAAACGCGTCTTCCCATTACGCCAAGAAGACGCTGGAGTATCTTGAGCAGAAAAAGATACCGTACGTACCGAAAGAAAGAAACCCCACTAACTTGTCCCAGTGCCGTCCCATTGGGTTTTTTTTCAGCTCCCTCAGTGCTTTAGTGCATGAAAATAATTGGCGAGTCAAGGATACGAAGCAGTTGACCACCAGGATCCGGAATTGTATCCGGAAGAAGGACGTCAGTGCCGTCCAGTGCTCTTGTGAGAGCATCGCGACTAAGTTGCGTCGTACAGCTGACCAGGTCCCCTTCTCTAATATTCATTGACGTTTTTTGAAGAATAAACATTATGTTTTACATTTCTTATAAAAGAAATGTATAGAATTCGCTCAAACTTTCTAGATTTTTTCCGAGGCCCGGAGGGCCGAGTCTTATATACCAATCGACTCAGCTCGACGATTTGGGACAATGCCTGTGTGTGTGTCTTTGTGCGTGTGTATGTAACGGACAAATTCTCATTCGTGTTTCTCAGCAATGGCTGAACCGATCTTATACAAACTAATTTTAAATGAAAGAACTATCAAACAGTAAGAACGCTATTAATTTGTTTTTGATTCTGATGTTTAGTTTCCAAGATATGTTTATAAGTTATATGTTTGTGTTCGAGAGTGGACTGTAACTTGGTGACTATAGACGAACCGACGAACTCCGCGAGTTTTCCACCACGTAATTCGGAAACCGGATAGAAACACTTGCGTTTAGTTTTAATAATGTATTTTCGTCTAATTACATGTGTTACTCTTGCTTAAATTTGCTTCACTCAAAAAAACTAATCTTCGACTGCATGTCTTAACACGACGAAAGTACGATACCTTATGCCATTTATCCTCCAATACAGGTAGCATTTTTCTTCCCTTTCGCGCGCTTCGTTTGCGTTGCGTTTGTTACGCTGACGTGGCGCAGCGGTGCGTGTTGCCATATTATCTAGGCAGGCTGTGTTTAAAAGTTACACACAAAATTTTCATTCGTGACGTTTAAACGGCCCGAACATCCTCCCCCGCGAGAAGCTGGTTGTCCAATATAGGTAAAGGAGCCAGCTTGTGAATTGGGCGCTTCAAGATACCAACCCTGGTTCGGACATCGACAACACGGATCAATCCATCCGATCCTGAGTAAGTTTTTTCTACTCTTCCTACTTTCCAATGCTGCGGTGGTAAGTTGTCGTCTCGAATGATTACCACCATTCCAGCTTTAATGTTCTCCTTTCTCTTGTTCCATTTTTGTCGTATCTGCATCTCCTGCAGATATTCTAGAGACCAGCGTTTCCAGAACTCCTCACGCAAATGCTGGACATACTGCCACCTGGAAAGCCGATTAACAGGAATTCCGTCGTAGCTTGGCTCCGGAATAGCAACTAAAGGTCTGTCGATCATGAAATGTCCCGGAGTCAAGGGTTCAAGCTCTGATGGGTCGTCGGAGGACGCATATAATGGCCGAGAATTGAGCTGAGCCTCAATCTGGCAGAGTAATGTCGAAAATTCAGACATTGTAAGTAGGCATGAATTCAAATTTCTTTTCAAGATTGCCTTCATGCTTTTAACCCCTGCCTCCCAAATTCCTCCCATGTGTGGTGCATTTGGAGGAATCATTTTCCATTCAATCTGTCGGGATTGACAGAATTCTTCTAATTTCAAATTGGTGGTTCGATCCTTGAAAAGGCGGTGCAGTTCGATTAAGTCGTTTCGGGCTCCGATAAAGTTTGTCCCGTTATCGGAAAATATTTGCTCAGGGATGCCACGACGAGAGACAAATCGCAACAATGCGGCAATAAATGCATCAGCAGACAGGTCTTCAACCAGCTCCAGGTGAATTCCCTTAGTAACCAAACACACAAATACGCTCACATATCCCTTTACAGGTGCTACCTTTCTACCAGTCTGCTTAATTAACATAGGACCTGCAAAGTCGACGCCCACCTTGGTGAAAGCGGGAGCTTTGTCGCATCTTGCTAACGGCAGGTCCCCCATGAATTGGCTTGCACACGGAGGTTTTAATTTGAAACACCGCACGCAATTTCTTGTCACCTTACGTACAGCAGAGCGAGCTCCCAAAATCCAAAAGTGACGACGAAGCTGGGCTAGAAGAGCCGATGGTCCAATGTGTAGGTTCTCACGATGTACAGCTTCAATTAATCGTTTCACAATCACATCATCCTTTGGTAAGACCCACTGATGCTTCACGCCGTACGGCAGATTTGAATGCCGAAGACGCCCGCCGACACGAATCATTCCATCGTCCATAAAAGGGTTCAACATAGAAAATCTCTTGCAGTACTCACCGGACTCAATGATGGCTGCTTCCTTACCAAAATGTTGCAATTGAACCACCCGTACAATCACCTTCAAGGAGTGGCGCATTTCAAACACAGTTGGGAACCGCTGTATGATTCGCTTCTTCTTCACCTTTTCCTTCGCGTTCCAGCAAAATCGTAAGACGTAGGCAAGGATTCGCTGGAGCTTCCTGAAGGACTCGAACTTCTGGAAAATCGGTAACGGCTCCGATTTCATTGTCGTAGAAACAATATTGGATCGCCGCAACTGAGGTACATCGTCATCGGACAGCGGTTCTGGATCAACCACCTGATATTCTTCATTGCGCAAGAACAACGGTCCATTCCACCAAAGGTCGTTGTTCTCAAGACCATCAGCAGTTTGACCGCGTGACACTACATCGGCCGGATTGTCCAGCGTGTGAACATATTTCCATTTGAATTTCATTCCTGTCGCAGTAATTTCACTAATTCGATTGCGTACAAACACTTCTAAATGGTCCGGATTCTTAGCTAGCCATGCTAGCACCACTTGACTATCCGACCATAGTGTAATGTCACGAAAAGACAGTTCTAATGCTGAAATCACTGCTCTCACCAATCTGTGCAGCAAAAGCGCAGCTAGAAGCTCCTTTCTTGGAATGGTCAACACTGTCTTCGGAATAATCTTCGACTTGGCACACAGCAACCGTACTACCGTAGCTTGACCAGACACGATTGACCTGATATACACGCAAGCCCCGTATGCCTCCATACTTGCGTCACCAAATCCATGAAGCTCGAAAGCAGCAGCTCCAGTCACTATCACATGACGAGGGATGCGAAGGCGTGTAATACCACACAATGCACTAAGAAAATAATCAAATTTCTTCCTCAAATCACCCGTGAGCTCTTCATCCAATTCCACTTCTTCTTTCCAGATATTCTTCATTAGAAGTTTGCCGACAACGATAACTGGTGCCACAAGTCCCAACGGATCAAACATTCTCGATACCAGTGAGAGCGCTTGTCGCTTGGTTACGTCCTTTTCACTCACTACTGGAAGGGAGATGTACTGGAGAACGTCCAAATCAGGGTTCCACATTAGCCCTAATGTTTTGATTACCTCACCTGTTCCGCTTTCATCAATACTGACCAGTTCGTCCCGGTCCTTTTCCGAAATACGCTCCAGCAGTACCGGATTGTTTGATGCCCATTTGTGCAAATGAAATCCACCAGCCTGAAGGTGATGAATCAACTGCACCTGAGCTTCACTTGCTTCATCCAACTTGTTGAATCCGAACAACGCGTTATCGACATAAAAACTGTTCTTCACTATATCTGCAGCTAGCGGGTACTTGGAGCTTTCGTCGATAGCCAGCTGCAAGAGTGCCCGCGTTGCCAAAAACGGGGCAGAAGCCGTGCCGTAGGTGACAGTTGTCAGCTCTAGGACGCGAAGGGGATCGGAAGGATTTTTCCTCCAGAATATACGAGATAGCGGCGTATGCCGCCGATCGACTAAGACTTGCCTATACATTTTGGCCACATCAGTAGCCAACACATGAAGCGGAATACGGAATCGAAGTGAAATGGACTGTAAATCGCTCTGGATGATAGCACCAATCTTCATTACGTCGTTGAGCGATCGACCAGATACCTTAGCGGACGCATCGAACACTACACGACACTTAGTAGTGGTATTTGAAGGTCGCAGAACAGCATGATGTGGTAAGTACCACTTAATGGTGTCTACGGGATCCTTGTTTACATCAACTTCTTCACAGTGGCCAAGACTCTCGTACTCGTCCATAAATTCCTGGTACTGCTTCATCAAGTCCGGATACCGTAACAATTTTCGTTCCAATCCATGGAACCTTTTTAATGCCATCGACCTAGAATCTCCCAGCTCGCTGACGGACTCCTTCAGAGGCAGCTGGACTATGTATCGCCCGGACGCATCTCTACGATGGGTAACCTTAAAATGCTCTTCACACTCATCCTCATCATTGCACGATTTATCAGCACTAGCAACATCTTCGACTTCCCAAAATCGTTGAATGGACTGGCTTAAATCGTCCATCGTGATTGTATGCGAGTGAACTGCTCCATCTGATGCCGCACCATCATTATACACGCCACCAACAACCCAGCCAAATTGGGTCTCGCGCAAAATGGGTAGACCCTCAGCCAACATGATCTCACCAGGTAGCAACAACTTCAGGAACCATTCGTTACCCAAGAGCATATCCACTTTGCTAGGATGCAAGAACTTCGGGTCAGCCAATTGAACACCAACGGGAATCTCTAATGCACTGTTCATAGCCGACGTAGGGAGATCTGCAGTGACCTTGTCGGTGACAAGGCATTTGATTTTTGCGTGGAAATCAGCGTACCTTGAAGACAGATGCACCACACAATCACTAGCGGATTCTATTTTCGCGCTATTGACTCCGAACAACGTGACCTTTGAAGCATTCAGCATCAATCCCAGCAGATCAGCCGCTGAACGTGAAATCAAATTTACTTGGGAACCACTGTCCAATAATATTCTACACGGGTGGGGCTTGTAGTTTTTATCAAAAACATCCACTACCGCCGTGAGCAACAGCACTTGCTGCGAATGAGTAGCCAAGTTGTTGCATGTTGCTACTGTCGGAACCGTTGCTGATGGTGCATTCTCTTGCTCTATTACAGGTGGTTCCGGAGCCACCTTAGGTTTGTCCTCTGCGTGCAACAGGCTATGGTGCCGACGCTTGCACTTCTGGCACGATTTGTCCGACGAACAGTCGATACTTCGATGGCCTCTTCTTAGGCAGTTGAAGCAAACGTTTCTCTCACGTACCTTCACCAATCTTTGCGGAACCGGTAGAGATTTGAAATCAGCGCAGTTATGATTTGCGTGTACCTTACCGCAGAAATCGCACTTTATTTCCGTCTCGCTCGACGAAACCGTTGCATGTACCTTTTGACCCGGCGGTTTGCTAGGTGCATAAACAGATTTAACGGGAATTGTAGCCTTCTGGTAGCTGATTTCAATTCTCTCCAGAATGAAAGTCTGTTCCTTCAGGAACGCCAGCATTTTTTTTGTATTCGGGGAGCTCTCCATGATTAACCGATGACTCCCATAGATGACGAACATCAGAGTGCAACGCTGCGGCCAAAAGCTGAATCACGAAATCCTCTCCAACACCTTCGAATTGTCGTTCAAGAAATTTCAGCCCTTCGACATGTTTACTGCATTCATCCACCAGATTGCGTAGCTCCAAATGACTCTTCTTAGTCATGCGCTTAAGATTCAGCAGACCGTGAATATGGGAATCTATGGCATGACGCTTGTTCTCGTACCGCTCTTCCAGGATTTGCCACGCATGGGCATAGTTGCCCTCATTGATTGTTTTTGCATCAATAAGACCAGCTGCACTACCGACCAGAGCTTTCTCCAGATGGTATAGCTTGACAGCTGGTGGATCTGGACCTCTGTCCACGAGGTCCTTGAACATGGCCTTGAATTTTGGCCAGCTTTCGTACCGACCATCGAATGTGGGAATCGGCATGCGAAGCGGTTGGTGAATTACAACTGGTGCTTGCTGGTTATTGCCATTCCTTGTGAGCTCTGTGGTAGCAGCAGCAGCCGCCGCGGTTGCGTTGATCCTGGTGAGCTGTTCCTCCAACATAATAGAAACATTATCGTACAGGATGTCGAACTCTTCATACTGCTGGTCATGTTGTTCGTAGTCCTCGACCGCCGTTAGTTCCATTATTCGCTCGTGAACATCGTTGTAATCCTTTTGAGCTGCTTCTAATTTCCGCAGATACACCTTAACCTCAGCTTCTGTCAGCTGAGCCACTTCCTGTTCATCGGGGCATATAGTATGGAGGATACGAGTAACCTTACCTTTGGCTACGCCACGGCGGTGGACGAGCTTATCCATGTTCTCTCCTGAGACCAACTTCTCCGTCAACTTAACCTTCTTCTTTTTCTTCTTGATGCGAGGGGTCGAAAAATCTAGAGTAGACTGCCCAAGTGCAGAACTAGCTCCAAATTTCGTTGCTTCTTTATGCTTTGGATCACTTCTTTTCGACATGCCACCGTAAACACCACATCAGGTCAAGCCCTATGCTCGACGATGGTTGGGAACACAGCCAAGTCTATGCTCACGCAACCGGTAACTCAAGGGCACAGATGGTCAAATCGAAATCACGAAGAAATCCACTTTGTTTCCCAGAGCGCTCAATGCTCGCTTTTTCAACACTCACAAAAACACTATAAATGGCTACCGCACACCAGTCTTCAAGCTCATAACAAAATGGCGCTGGTACTATTCCAATATGGCGGCCATTTTCCAAACCACGTTTTGCGTAACCACTTTTCACGATGCTGATTTTCTTCCGGTTCCGTAACAGTCGGAGCCGTCGGAGCACTTCACAACCTTAGATCCGGCTCGATGGACCAAATTATGTTCGAGAGTGGACTGTAACTTGGTGACTATAGACGAACCGACGAACTCCGCGAGTTTTCCACCACGTAATTCGGAAACCGGATAGAAACACTTGCGTTTAGTTTTAATAATGTATTTTCGTCTAATTACATGTGTTACTCTTGCTTAAATTTGCTTCACTCAAAAAAACTAATCTTCGACTGCATGTCTTAACACGACGAAAGTACGATACCTTATGCCATTTATCCTCCAATACAGGTACCATTTTTCTTCCCTTTCGCGCGCTTCGTTTGCGTTGCGTTTGTTACGCTGACGTGGCGCAGCGGTGCGTGTTGCCATATTATCTAGGCAGGCTGTGTTTAAAAGTTACACACAAAATTTTCATTCGTGACGTTTAAACGGCCCGAACAGTTTGAAAGTGTAAAAATGGCGTTTTTTGCAGTTTTTTTTAAATTATCTGCCGAAATTGACAACACAGATGAACATTTTATATATTTTTAGACAGCTTATACGAATACCTTTCGAACAAGCTATAGATTGTTCCGACTATTATCAAAAGAGATATTTAACATTATATGCGGACAAAAGATTTTTATCATTGCCAGAATTATGACCAAAAACATGTAATCTATTATTAACGCCAAAACGGCTTATTTTAGGTCAATAGTATCTTCGGAGAATTTAATGGAGGCAATATGCCCTTTCTTTTGGTATTGTGCTTTTGCTAATTAATCCTCCTATGAGTGAGACATTTTCACAAATTTTCTTGGAAGTGATTATATGTAGCTCTTACTTTTGCGAATAACTTTACTGAAGACTTCAAATATCTATTTTGAATACTTTAAAAGTTATGGCTTGTTGTTTGTGGATTACTCTTTGTCGCCTATTTATTGTTCAATATAGTAATAATCCATTGAAATAAGCCAAACATTATTTCGATAAAACGAATTTTGTATTTCATTTTTCTATCTACAACCGCTAGAACTAATCACCGAACACTTCCAAGTTGTCCGGAAGAAACTTGATAACTTATCAGTGCAAAATGTGTAGTGCACATGTTCATTTGTGCGAACCTTCTGACTGCAATTTTTCTAACTTATAACCATCGGATCAATCTGAAACATATTGGAAAATGAAAAGCGAAATAAAGAACTCCAAGCAACGGCGTAGCTTGTGTGGGCACCCTATCATGGTTTTGGGGTTTAACACCATACAACCCCCCCCCCCCCCACCACACCCAAAAAAAAAATTGGATCGAAGTTGAAAATTTATTGATGCTGATTTAATTCAATATTATAATAACAATTATATGATCCGTACATTGATAACCTTTTGTTGTAAACATCATGAGAACTTTGGATAAATTGTCGGAATGGGGTCCTGATATGTAACAGATCTATTGGTCTTGATTTCACAGTTGTCTAATAGCATCAATATCAAATTCCTGCCTGAAAACATTCCAATAGAAAATTCCAGAGTTGATTCGTTTACGAGCGGTCTATCGAGAAGCAAGTGTTTTTTCCAGTCCGTCATTGTTGGATAAAAACGTTTTTAATCCACCTAACAGTGTGATGAGACATTTCTTATAACTCTTATCACTCTCTTCGGATATTATATCGTTTTAGAACATTTAGAACTTGATGCTTCGCGTTGTTTTTGATAACACATACTACATGGGATAGTGGCAGGACTCAGAGAATCGCTCAAATCAGCATAGGACAACATCAGTGCTAGAAATCTCAAACCAAATCAATGGGAAAGCGAAAAAATAGCCCATAAAATAGACATACAAACGAATTATTGTTAATGCTCTGTTAATAAAATATCTAAATTGTGGTGGGAAAACTGAATTTTCCTAAAGGGGTTGTATATTGTACAGAGCCAAAAAAAACGAATTTTTTTTTAATCGATTTGAAGTTTATACTTTACTCAAATTTCCAACGCGACTGAGAACTAAGAAATCAACGCTTTTTCTTGAAAAGGGCGATACTAGCAGTGATACCATTCAAGGAAAATCAACAGTGAATATTTCCAGACTTGGTTTTATTTCCTATTTAAGAACTATTGTATTTTTACATCCTAGATTGCATGATTCAGTGATCGAAACCCAAAACATCATAAAGTATTTGAAATTATTAAATTAAAATTTGTTTTTGCTATTGAAATTGACAAAATAATAGAATCGCCTTTTTGGCGATTGTTTACTTTTTCGGTCCCACCTATCAGCATTGAAGTATCGCCCTTACGTTTTTTACAATAACTACCGTTCTACACCACCGATTTCGTCCGTGTTTTTTCAATAGCGATCAATGGTACTATTTACAGCTGGTATCAGCTTGATAATCCTAAAAAATACGAAAATAACAGTTTCGCCTCTAAACTGCTAGCAAAAAAAAGTATCGCCCTGTTTGTTTGCATGGAGCGTGAAGGGCAAAACTTTAAATAAACAAACAAAAATACAGTTTCGCCCGTTGTATCTTTTGCTGTAGTTTAAGAAAGCAATATCGTAGAATCCAAATTTTTAGGTTAATTTGTTGCGTTTCAAAGCCCTCATTCGCATGTATGAAAAAAGCCTTAAGTTTACATTTGCAAGTATCACTCTTTTCACAAAAAAAGCGTTGAAATGGAATCACAGCTCCTGATATCACGCTATCTCTGAAGTGCATGCGTGCACAGTTCCAAATTTTACTTCGACATCGACTTTTTCTAAAGGTGACTTCCCAGTAGTATCCTTGATTTGAATTATTATCGCTAATCCTAATGCCAAAGAACAAATAAAAACCTCTCGAAAACGAACCGTTTGGGAAAATCATCATCATTACTGAAATTTTCATTTTCATGAATCTTTTCGATAACCTTCCGTCACTTGCGTTAATGCACTGGGTGCACAGTGCTCTGAAAATCTAGCGAAATCGTCGTAGGGCACCAGCGGGTCTAATTCAGAGCTATCTGCGCGGCGAGCTAAATCTGTAAAGAATACTAAAAACTAATTTCTATTCCATAATTTTCAGTTCAGCAAATCGAGAGATCGTGCTCACCGCAAGCCATGAAAAATAGACTACGTTGTGAAGTGATGGTCACTATTTATTAAAAAATCACGGTTAAATAAAAAATAAAACTATTAAAAAATTTCAAATAGTTTATAATTTTCACAAACTTATCAGGAAAAATTGTTTAATAAGTTTTCGTAATATTGTGTAGGAAAAAAGCTGAAAATTTCTGTATTTTCTCTATCTGCAACATATAAACCCTTAAGTATACCAATCAATTGGTATACGAATTGGAATAGGTTCGCCAAATTTTGGAAGAAGTTTATAAAATTCAAGGAAAATAAATCAAATGCAATAAAAAAATCCCCGAAAATGAAATGTACCTATTAATATGAAACACAGTGAATAATACATACAATAAAGACCCATTTTTATCAGTCTCATGGCGTATTTTAGGCTGACAAAATGGGGACATTGACTAAATCGGACAATTTTTTTTCTTTATAATAAACTGAAGCTGGTAAAATATTCTTCCCGTCCCTTGATGTAGTCTGACAACTATTTCTGATTATGATGAATTTTTCATTTTTGCATATTTCCATCTTCATGATAAGGAAAACATGCTCAAGAAAGGATTTACTCGAATTCAGTCTTGTTCGCCTGCTAGAGCCCATCAAACATATGTTCATATTTGGCTGATAAAATCGGGGTTTCAATGTATTATAATATATATTTAGCATTCGAAGAAGTTTCTTGTGAACGAGTGTAGAACGACTTTGTTTTTACTTACTTGAAGTCAGCGGCGTAGCCAGAAATTCGGTTTGGAGGGGGTTTGGTTGAAAATCGATCTTACTGTCCAAACGGCATAATTCCGTAAACCGTAATTTTTGAATTAAAATTATGCAGCATAAATACTTCTTGGACGATAAACCGTCAAAATTATTTTATCAAATGATGCGCTGTTTAACGTTTGTAAAACTCATCGAAGATACTAAACCTCCGAAATTGGCGGTTTCAAAATGATGTTATCTTGACCTTAAATTACTGTTTTTGAACATTTGACCTATACATATAATTGGTCATACAACAAAAATCAAATGCTCATCAAAATCGATTAGGACCTGCTAGAGTCGAATGGAAATCGTCATTTTTCATAAATTTCTCTCTACATTCAGAAAGTGTTATCCTCGTTATTAATCATATTACGTTTTCGTCTCAACTCGACGCATTCCCAAAATAAAAAAAACTGTTTTAATCCACCTAGTGGTGCAATTGTGCTTTTCTCATTTGTCCACACTACGATTCCATGGCTGGTTATGTTCAATACAATGGTGGAAATGAATATTACATGTTCAATACAATTTGCACATATATACAACGGATCGACAGCCTCGATCTTGAGATACTATGTAATGCTGAAACATCGCTTGAAACCAGCGGCGGATCATGGAGAAAGATCCGGGTCCTGCCGAAAATTTTGAACTTGTTAAGAAATTGTAAACTAGTTTTAATTTTAAAGTAGCAACCCCTCACTGCATACTCCCTCCGGGCCGGTATGATTGTCGATTTTTAGAGTGATTGCATAAACTTTCTATATGAGAAAGGCAAAAATGTACCAAAGTCCAACGAAGTAAATTTTTATCAAACATCTCACTGTTTCATGCATTTTAAAGTCATTTGGCATCAAAAATACAAATTTGATTTTGAAAATTTTTCATTTATATGGGAATTTGCTGTGTGATTGCACTCTTCAACTCGTAACTCCGGAACCGGAAGTCCAATCAATAAAAAAATTCAATAGCTGCCGATGGGAAGGTTGTACCTTTCATTTGAGACTAACTTTGTGCAAATCGGTCCAGCCATATCTGAGCAACAGAGGTCACATTTTTTTTCCACATACACACATACACACAAACATTTTCCGATCTCGACGAACTCAGTCGATTGGCATATGACACTCGGCTCTCCGGGTCGGGATTAGATTGACGAATTTTAGAGTGAATGAGAAAGGCAAAAACATTTTTAGCAAATGTTGAAAGTTATGCCTTTTTTGTGGTGAGCAGTTCTATGTTTCATAGACATTAAATCAATTTTAACTTCGCTTCCTATTAAATAAAGACACTTATTACAGTACATCTCTACAAAAGCGCGCTCAATTTGAAAAGAAATCTGAGGATTTTGATTGATTACAGAACTCTGGAATTTTCTATTGGAATGTTTTCAGGCAGGAATTTGATATTGATGCTATTAGACAACTGTGGTATCAAGACCAATAGATCAGTTACATATCAGGACCCCATTCCGACAATTTATCAAAAGTCCTCATGATGTTTACAACAACACGTTATCAATCTACGGATCAGATAATTGTTATTATAATATTGAATTAAATCAGTCAGCATCCATAAATTTTCAACTTTAATCCAATATTTTTTTGGGTGTGGTGGGGGGGGGGGGGGGTTGTATGGTGTTAAACCCCAAAACCTTCTCTTGGCTACGCCGTTGCTTGGAGTTATTTATTTCGCTCATTTTCCGATATGTTTCAGATCGATCCGATGGTTATAAGTTAGAAAAATTGCAATCAGAAGGTTCGCACAAATGAACATTTTTGCACTGATAAGTTATCAAGTTCCTTCCAGACAACTTGGAAGTGTTCGGTGATTATTTCTATCGGTTGTAGATAGTAAAATGAAATACAAAATTCGATTTATCGAAATAATGTTTAGCTTATTTCAATGGATTATTACTATATTGAACAATAAATAGGCGACAAAGAGTAATCAACAAACAACAAGTCATAACTTTTAAAGTATTCAAAATAGATATTTAAAATCTTTAGTAAAGTTATTTGCAAAAGTAAGAGCTACAAATTTGCTGAAGACATCATTTCGATATAATCACTTCCAAGAAAATTTGTGAAAATATCTCGCTCGTAGGGGGATTAATCAGCAAAAGCACAATACCAAAGAAAGGGCATATTACCTCCATTAAATTCTCCGAAGATACTATTGACCTAAAATAAGCCGTTTTGGCGTTAATAATAGATTACATGTTTTTGGTCATATTTCTGGCAATGGAAAATCTTTCGTCGGCATTTAATGTTAAATATCTCTTTTGATAATAGTCCAACTTCGAAAATCTATAGCTTGTTCGAAAGGTATTTGTTAAAGCTGTCTAAAAACATATAAATTGTTAAGCTATGTTGTCAATTTCGGCAGATAATTTAAAAAAAAACTGTAAAAGCGCCATTTTTACGCATTCAAACATTCATATCTTGGAAACTAAACATCAGAATCAAAAACAAATTAATAGCGTTCATACTGTTTTTTAGTTTTTTCATTTAAAATTGGTTAGGATAAGATCGGTTCAGCCATTGCTGAGAAATACGAATGAGAATTTGTCCGTTACATACACAC
This sequence comes from Topomyia yanbarensis, assembly GCF_030247195.1. Lineage (NCBI taxonomy): Eukaryota > Metazoa > Arthropoda > Insecta > Diptera > Culicidae > Topomyia > Topomyia yanbarensis. The sequence continues at coordinate 106,746,910 of NC_080670.1, read as the reverse complement.
ACACAGACATTGTCCCAAATCGTCGAGCTGAGTCGATTGGTATATAAGACTCGGCCCTCCGGGCCTCGGAAAAAATCTTGCAAGTTTGAGCGAATTCTATACATTTCTTTTATAAGAAATGTAAAAATCGTACTAATCCCCGTTCAAGGTTATCACATTCTCTACCTTTCGAGGTTTTGGACTTTTTCCTTCTTTTGTGCTTGTGTTAACCGTTAGGCCGTTCTCAGCCTTTTGTTCGCGTAGTGAGGATTGAACCATAGCCAGCTATAGAAGCTGGACTGGTGCGTCGTGGGAAACAAATTTACAGATAAGTAAAATCTACCTCTTTTGACACATTTACGGCTTATTCCCGTCTGCGCGGGTGCTAACCCCGTGCGTCGACGGTGTCGATGGCTTCCTCCCCGGACGGCCAAATGGAGATCGAATCGACTCCCAAGGCTCTCCCCCGACCCAAACAATATCCAGAGCTCTCGACCGGTCCTTTTGTGGTCTTCTTTCGGCCCAAAACAAAATCGCTGAATCTATTACAGATTTCAAAAGACCTGACGGAACGGTTCTCGGCTGTGACCGAAATAAGAAAGGTCCGCTCAGACAGGGTCAGGGTCGTGTTGGCTAATTCAAAGCAGGCAAACGATATTGCTTGCTGCGAGCACTTTACGAAGGACTATTACGTGTATATTCCAGCTGTAAAAGTACAGTCTGAAGGCGTTGTCACCGATGAGAGTTTGACATGCGAGGATCTGCTGCAGTATGGGGTAGGCCGTTTTAGAGACCGCATACTATAGCCAGTGAAAATACTTGAATGTAAGCGTTCGCACTCAGTAGTAGTTGCGGGGGATGGTTCAAAAACGTACCCCCAATCAAACTCTTATCGGGTGACCTTCGCTGGTACCGCTTTGCCAAATTACGTCCTCTTGCACAAGGTTCGTCTGCCTGTGCGTCTGTTTGTGTCGCGGGTCATGAATTGCACAAAGTGTAAACAATTGGGTCACACAGCCACCCATTGCAGCAATAAAGCCCGCTGTGGAAAATGCGGTGAGAATCATGTGGATGATTCGTGCAGTAAGAATGCTGAGAAGTGTCCTTACTGTGCAGAGATTCTGCATGATATCTCGGCATGTCCCGCGTACAAACTACGCGGAGATAAACTAAAACGTTCCTTTGCGGGACGATCCGAACGTTCTTTCGCAGAAATGCTAAAGAAAGCTACGTCACCAACCTCAACAAACATCTATGCTCACTTGCCTCCTAACGAGGGCGAGACTGATGACCCACAAAAGGGAACATCTACTAGGGTGCCTAGAAGTTATAGGAAGAGGAGGAACATTTCCTCTCCTAAAGTTCCTTGTAAAGGCCAGAAGGTGTCCTTAGATGGGGCTCCGAAAGTGACATCTCTTGGAAGTGTTGCAACCAAGCCGAAGCAAGTACACAGAAATTTTTTTTTTGGTAAAAATAAGAGTTTTCCACTCTTTGCAAAAAACAACCAACGCATACTCTAAGATTAAAAATAAAACTTTTGTTTTGAGTACTATTCTTCATTTGCTTAAAAGGAAAACTTTTACTTTGATTATTATTCTTGATTAATTTAAAAGTTTTACTTTCAACATAATAGTTGGCGTTGGTTGTTTTTTGCTAAGAGCGGAATACTCTTATTTTTACCAATATTTTTTTTTCTGTGTGTAGCTCCTGGTCTCGGAGGATTAAACTCAGAGAAGGAGTTCCCAGCACTTCCCGGAACATCAAAAATCCCAAGTGTTCCTCTGTTTCAGTTCGAGAATAATCGCGGCATTGGAATTATCAAACACTCGGACATTGTGGACTGGATAATAAAAAGTTTCAATATAACTTATCCTATTAAAAGTCTGTTGTTAGCTCTTCTACCTACAGTAAAAACATTTTTAAAGCAGTTGACTGCGAAATGGCCCCTCCTTTTAGCGATTGTATTGATGGCTAACTCATCGAACGAGGTCACGGATTTGATCACTGTTCTACAGTGGAATTGCAGAAGTATCATCCCAAAAATAGATTCTTTCAAATTTTTAATAAATAGCTCGAGATGCGATGCATTCGCTTTATGTGAAACTTGGTTAACTTCCGGTATAAACCTTATATTCCACGATTTTAATGCTATTCGCTTGCATCGAGATACTCCCTACGGAGGAGTACTTTTGGGGATCAAAAAGTGCTATTCCTTCTACAGAATTAACCTTCCCTCAATACCAGGCATTGAAATTGTCGCTTGTCATGTAACAATCAAAGGCAAAGATCTTTGCATAGCTTCCATATATATTCCCCCCAACACCGCGACTGGGCACCGCCGGCTACATGACATCATAGAATCCCTGCCTGCACCGCTACTTGTTTTTGGAGATTTTAACTCCCACGGTACGGTACGGGTTGCCTTTATCATGATAACCGTTCTTCTTTAATTTACAATATTTGCGACAACTTCAATATGACAATTCTAAACACGGGTGAAATGACACGGATCCCACCCCCACCAGCGCATTAAATTTATCCCTTTGCTCGACCTCGCTACAGTTAGATTGCGCGTGGAAGGTAATCCCTGATCCCCACGGTAGCGACCATCTGCCGATGGTAGTGTCGATCACCAACAGCTCAAGACCATTGGAATCAATCAATATTTCGTATGACCTCACACGAAATATCGATTGAAAGAGCTATGCGGCCGCGATATCCGACAACATCGAATCTACTCAAGAACTTCCTCCGAAGGAAGAGTACAGCTTTTTGGCTGGCTTGATTCTCGATAGTGCGAATCAAGCTCAGACTAAGCCAGTACCCGGCGCGAACATACAAAAACGTTCTCCCAATCCTGGTGGGATAAAGAGTGCTCAGACGTGTACGCGGAGAAGGTCGCCGCGTTTAAGACCTTCCGGAACGACGGGTTACCCGCTAGTTTTCGACAGTCCGCGACGTTAGACAAGCGAATGAAGAGTTTGATGAAAACCAAGAAACGCGGTTATTGGCGCCGGTTCGTCGACGGATTAACGAGGGAAACATCGATGAGCACTCTTTGGGAAACAGCCCGAAGTATGCGAAACCGAAACAGTACTAATGAGAGCCAGGAATATTCAAACCGTTGGATATTCGATTTGGCCAAGAAGGCTTGTCCGGATTCCGCCGCGGCACAACAGATCTACCGCGCAGCGTCCCCTCACGATAACGCGAACGAAACACCTTTTTCGATGGTGGAGTTCTCACTTGCTCTCTTGTCGTGTAACAATAAAGCTCCAGGGCCAGACAGAATCAAATTCAACTGCCAGACTCTGCCAAGAGACGCTTGTTGAACTTATTTAATAAGTTTCTTTAGGCTAACATTGCCCCACACGATTGGAGGCAAGTGAAGGTCATCGCCATCCAAAAACCAGGAAAACCAGCCTCCGACCACAATTCGTATTGACCGATCGCAATGCTATCCTGTATTCGGAAGTTATTCGAAAAAATGATCCTATCCCGACAATTGGGTCGAAGCAAATGGCTTACTGTCAGATGCAAAATTTGGCTTTCGCAAAGGCAAAGGGACGAACGATTGTCTTGCGTTGCTCTCAACTGAAATTCAAATGGCCTATGCTATCAAAGAGCAGATGGCATCAGTGTTCCTAGATATTAAGGGGGCTTTTGATTCAGTTTCCATCAACATTCTTTCAGAGAAGCTGCACCAGCATGGTCTTTCAGCGACTTTGAACAACTTTTTACTAAACCTGTTGTCGGAAAAGCACATGCATTTTTCGCATGGTGACTTATCGACATCACGATTTAGCTACATGGGCCTTCCACAGAGCTCATGTCTAAGCCCCCTTTTATACAGTTTCTATGTCAACTACATTGATGAATGTCTTGACAATTCCTGCACGTTAAGGCAACTTGCAGACGATGGCGTGGTGTCTGTTACGGGACCCAAAGCTGTCGATCTACAAGGACCATTACAGAATACTTTGGACAATTTGTCTGCTTAGGCTATTAAGCTGGGTATCGAATTCTCCACGGAGAAAACTGAGCTAGTTGTATTTTCTAGGAAGCGTGCACCAGCACAACTACAGCTTCCATTAATGGGTCAAACTATCGCTCAGGTCTTCACAGTAAAATATCTAGGGGTCTAGTTCGACTCGAAAGGTACTTGGGGATGCCATATACGGTATCTGAAACCGAAATGCCAGCAAAGGATCAACTTTCTTCGTACAATAACCGGAACATGGTGGGGTGCTCACCCAGGAGACCTACTTCGGTTGTATCAAACAACGATACTGTCGGTAATGGAATACGGATGCTTCTGCTTTCGCTCCGCCGCGAACATACATTTCATCAAACTCGAAAGAATTCAGTATCGTTGTTTGCGTATCGCCTTAGGGTGCATGCAGTCGACCCATACGATGAGTCTCGAAGTGCTGTCGGGCGTTCTCCCGATGACCCGTTTCATGTCCCTGTACTTTGACTACATGGCGCAGAATATTAACCCTTCTTCTTACAATCCCAACCGTGTGCATTTCATAAATACTTCTGAATCTACTGTTTTCTTCGACACATCCATGAAAGACAAGATTAGTGGAATTCCGGACCACATACGCCCACAAGTGGTTCCAAACATTTTTACATTTCTTATAAAAGAAATGTATAGAATTCGCTCAAACTTTCAAGATTTTTTCCGAGGCCCGGAGGGCCGAGTCTTATATACCAATCGACTCAGCTCGACGATTTGGGACAATGTCTGTGTGTGTGTGTGTGTGTGTCTGTGTGTGTGTGTGTATGTAACGGACAAATTCTCATTCGTGTTTCTCAGCAATGGCTGAACCGATCTTATCCAAACCAATTTTAAATGAAAGAACTAAAAAACAGTATGAACGCTATTAATTTGTTTTTGATTCTGATGTTTAGTTTCCAAGATATGAATGTTTGAATGCGTAAAAATGGCGTTTTTTGCAGTTTTTTTGAATTATCTGCCGAAATTGACAATATAGATTAACAATTTATATGTTTTTAGACAGCTTTAACGAATACCTTTCGAACAAGCTATAGATTTTTGAAATCGGACTATTATCAAAAGAGATATTTAATATTAAATGCGGACGAAAGATTTTTATCATTTCCCATAGCCAGAAATATGACCAAAAACATGTAATCTATTAATAACGCCAAAACGGCTTATTTTAGGTCAATAGTATCTTCGGAGAATTTAATGGAGGCAATATGCCCTTTCTTTTGGTATTGTGCTTTTGCTGATTAATCCCCCTATGAGTGAGATATTTTCACAAATTTTCGTGGAAGTGATTATATCGAAATGATGCCTTCAGCAAATTTGTAGCTCTTACTTTTGCGAATAACTTTACTGAAGACTTCAAATATCTATTTTGAATACTTTAAAAGTTATGGCTTATTGTTTGGGGATTACTCTTTGTCGCCTATTTATTGTTCAATATAGTAATAATCCATTGAAATAAGCCAAACATTATTTCGATAAAACGAATTTCGTGTTTCATTTTTCTATCTACAACCGCTAGAAATAATCACCGAATACTTCCAAGTTGTCTGGAAGGAACTTGATAACTTATCAGTGCAAAAATGTTCATTTGTGCTAACCTTCTGACTGCAATTTTTCTAACTTATGACCATCGGATCGATCTGAAACATATCGGAAAATGAAAAGCGAAGTAAATAACTCCATGCAACGGCGTAGCCAAGAGAAGGTTTTGGGGTTTAACACCATACAACCCCAACCCCCCCCCCCCACCCAAAAAAAATATTGGATTGAAGTTGAAAATTTATTGATGCAGACTGATTTAATTCAATATTACAATAACAATTATCTGATCCGTAGATTGATAACCTGTTGTTGTAAACATCATGAGGACTTTTGATAAATTGTCGGAATGGGGTCCTGATATGTAACTGATATATTGGTCTTGATTTCACAGTTGTCTAAAAGTCCTGCCTGAAAACATTCCAATAGAAAATTCCAGAGTTCTGTAATCAATCATGATGATCAGATTTATTTTCAAATTGTACTGTACTGTATGTTTTTGTAGAGATGTACTGTAATAAGGGTCTTTATTTAATAGGATGCGAAGTTAAAATTGATTTAATGTCTATGAAACATAAAACTGCTCACCAAAAAAATTCATAACTTTCAACATTTGCTAAAAATGTTTTTGCCTTTCTCATTCACTCTAAAATTCGTCAATCTAATCCCGAACCGGAGGGCCGAGTGTCATATGCCAATCGACTGAGATCGTCGAGATCGGAAAATGTCTGTGTGTGTATGTATGTGTGTGTATGTGTGTATGTGGAAAAAATGTGACCTCTGTTTCTCAGAGATGGCTGGACCGATTTGCACAAACTTAGTCTCAAATAAAAGGTACAACCTTCCCATGCTATTGAATTTTTTATTGATTGGACTTCCGGTTCCGGAGTTACGAGTTGAAGAGTGCAATCACACAGCAAATTCCCATATAAACTGAAATGAAAAAAATTCAAAATCAAATTTGTATTTTTGATGCCAAATGACTTTAAAATGCATGAAACATTGAGATGTTTGACAAAAATTGACTTTTTTGGACCTTGGTACATTTTTTGCCTTTCTCATATAGAAAGGTTTTGCAATCACTCTAAAAATCGTCAATCATACCGGCCCGGAGGGAGTATGCAGTGAGGGGTTGCTATTTTAAAATTACAACTAGTTTAAAATTTCTTAACAAGTTGAAAATTTTCGGCAGGACCTGGATCTCCCGGATCTTTCTCCATGATCCGCCGCTGGTTTCAAGCGATGTTTCAGTATCACATAGTATCTCAAGATTGTGGCTGTCGATCCATTGTATGTATGTGCAAATCGTACTGAACATGTAATATTCATTTCCAGCCATGGAATCGTAGTCTGGACAAATGAGACAAGCACAATTGCACCACTAGGTGGATTAAAACAGGTTTTTATTTTGGGAATGCGTCGAGTTGAGACGAAAACGTAATATGATTAATAACGAGGATAACACTTTCCGAATGTAGAGAGAAATTTATGAAAAATGACGATTTCCATTCGACTCTAGCAGGTCCTGATCGATTTTGATGGGAATTTGATTTTTGTTGTATGACCAATTATATGTATAGGTCAAAAACAGTAATTTAAGGTCAAGATAACATCATTTTGAAACCGCCAATTTCGGAGGTTTAGTATCTTCGATGAGTTTTACAAACGTTAAACAGCGCATCATTTGATAAAATTATTTTGACGGTATATCGTCCAAGAAGTATTTATGGTGAATTTTCTCAGGTCTCAACAAATTCGCTAAAGACACGAACTCTGTTACTATTTTCTGAAAAATTAATTCTGCATAATTTTAAAACTTTAAAAATTACGGTTTCGGAATTATGCCGTTTGGACAGAATGATCGATTATCACCAAACTCCAACAAAGCCGAATTTCTGGCTACGCCGCTGACTTCAAGTAAGTAGAAACAAAGTCGTTCTACACTCGTTCACAAGAAACTTCTTCGAATGCTGAATATCTATTATAATACATTGAAACCCCGATTTTATCATCCAAATATGAACATATGTTTGATGGGCTCTAGCAGACGAATAAGACTGAATTCGAGTAAATCCTTTCTTGAGCATGTTTTCCTTATCATGAAGATGGAAATATGCAAAAATAAAAAGTTCATCATAATCAGAAATAATTATCAGACTACATCAAGGGACAGGAAGAATATTTTAACAGCTTCAGTTTATTATAAAGAAAAAAATTACCCGATTTAGTCAATGTCCCCATTTTGTCAGCCTAAAATACACCATGAGGTTGATAATAATGGGTCTTTATTGCATTTCATTTTCGGGGATTTTTTTATTGCATCGAACTACAACAATTTTTAGGTAGCTTTCAAGGGGTTATTTTATAGATTTCTTCCAAAATTTGGCGAACCTATTCCTATTTGTATACCAATTAATTGGTATACTTAAGGGTTTATATGTTGCAGATAGAGAAAATACTGAAATTTTCAGCTTTTTTCATACACAATATTACGTAAGCTTATTAAACAATTTTACCTAATATGTTTGTGAAAATTATAAACTATTTGAAATTTTTTAATAGTTTTATTTTTTATTTAACTGTGATTTTTTAATAAATAGTGACCATCGCTTCACAACGTAGTCTATTTTTCGTGGCTTGCGGTGAGCAAGATCTCTCGAATTGCTGAACTGAAAATTATGGAATAGAAATTAATTTTTAGTATTCTTTACAGATTTAACTCGCCGCGCAGATGGCTCTGAATTAGACCCGCTGGTGCCCTAAGACGATTTCGCTAGATTTTCAGAGCACTGTGCACCCAGTGCATTAACGCAAGTGACGGAAGGTTATCGAAAAGATTCGTGAAAATGAAAATTCCAGTAATGATGATGATTTTCCTAAACGATTCGTTTTCGAGAGATTTTTATTTGTTCTTTGGCATTAGGATTAGCGATAATAATTCAAATCAAGGATACTGGGAGACTGGGAAGTCACCTTTAGAAAAAGTCGATGTCGGAGTAAAATTTGAAACTATGCACGCATGCACTTCAGAGATAGCGTGATATCAGGAGCTGCGATTTCATTTCAACGCTTTTTTGTGAATAGGGCGATAATTACAAATGTAAACATAAGGCTTTTTTTCATACATGCGAATGAGGGCTTTGAAACCCAACAAATTAACCTAAAAATTTTGATTCTACGATATTGCTTTCTTTCTATCTTTTGCTGTAGTTTACAAAAGATACAACGGGCGAAACTGTATTTTTGTTTGTTTATTTAAAGTTTCGCCCTCCACGCTCCATGCAAACAAACAGGGCGATACTTTTTTGCTAGCAGTTTAGAGGCGAAACTGTTTTTTTCGTATTTTTTTGGATTATCAAGCTGATACCAGCTGTAAATAGTAACAATGATCGCTATTGAAAAAAACCCGGACGAAATCGGCGGTGTAAAACGGTAGTTATTGTAAAAAAACGTGAGGGCGATACTTCAATGCTGATAGGTGGGACCGAAAAAGTAAACAATCGCCAAAGGGGCGATACTATCATTCTGTCAATAGCAAAAACAAATTTTAATTTAATAATTTTAAATACTTTATGAAGTTTTGGGTTTCGATCACTAGGATGTAAAAAACACAATAGTTCTTAAATAGGAAATAAAACCAAGTCTGGAAATATTCACTGTTGATTTTCTTTGAATGGTGTCACTGCTAGTATCGCCCTTTTCAAGAAAAAGCGTTGATTTCTTAGTTCGCAGTCGCATTGGAAATTTGAGTAAAATATAAACTTCAAATCGATTCAAAAAAAAATTCGATTTTTTTGGATCAGTACAATATATAACCCCTTTAGGAAAATTCAGTTTTCCCACTACAATTTAGATATTTTATTAACAGAGCATTAACAAAAATTCGTTGGTATGTCTATTTTATGGGCCATTTTTTCGCTTTTCCATTGATTTGGTTTGAGATTTCTAGCACTGATGTTGTCCTATGCTGATTTGAGCGATTCTCTGAGTCCTTCCACTATCCCATGTAGTATGTGTTATCAAAAACATCGCGAAGCATCAAGTTCTAAATGTTCTCAAACGATATAATATCCGAAGAGAGTGATAAGAGTTATAAGAAATGTCTCATCACACTGTTAGGTGGATTAAAAGCGTTTTTATAATAAATTCCGAGAAGTCGACTGTTCTAAGATGTTTTATACTGACGGATCAAATCTCGAAGGGTCCACTGGCTTCGGTATTTTCAATCAAAAGTTCACCGCCTCCTACAAACTCAGTGACCCCGCTTCAGTTTACGCCGCAGAACTAGCTGCTATTCAGTATACCCTTGGAGTCATTGATACATTACCCGCAGACCATTACTTCATCGTCTCGGATAGTCTGAGTTCTATTGACGCTATTCGCTCGATGAAACATGGAAAGCACTCCTCGTATTTTTTGGGGAAAATACGGGAGCTATTGAGTGCTTTATTTATTTATTTTATTTTTTATTTATTTTCGTCAAGCATATGTAGACTACATAGAATGGTTTTACAATATTTACTTATATACTATACATTATTTCTACGGTTTAGTTCAGATTTGATTTGTTTTCTAGACATGGAAAAGTCAATTATTACACAATTTTCATTATAAAGACGCATCATTCTATTGATGGGGCTATTTTTAGCATAGTTTGTCCTAAAAGATTGTTCTTGGAATAAATTACGAGTTCTTAGTTGTCAGCTAGGTACATAAAATTTTATTTGCGAAAGTAATTATGCGGATTGTACACGTTGAGAAATAATGTCATTGATAAAGTAAAGCATGGCAAATTCGCGGCGTTCCTTGAGTGTTTGTATATTAATGAGCATGCAACGTGCTTTATACGATGGAAGAAGAAATGTCGTCCAGTTTAGTTTACGAAGCGCGTACAAAATAAATTGTTTTTGGACTGATTCGATGCGTTCTTCGTACAGGACAGTGTATGGGTTCCATACTATGCTGCAATATTCCAAAATTGGCCTGACATATGTATTGTATAATGATTTTATTGTGTAAGGGTCTTCAAAACTGTAGGTGAAACGTTTAATAAAGCCCAGCATACTATTTGCTTTATTTATTATTGTATTATAATGTTCAACAAATGTGAGCTTGGAGTCTAAGATTACGCCTAAATCTCGTACAATTTTGCATTTTTCTACAAGTTGGTTGCCTAAGTGTATGTCTATGGGAACATTTGAAATTTTTCTGCTGAAGGTTATTGAGTTGCATTTCTTTACATTAAGTTGGAGTAGACTTTTGCTACACCACGAGTGGAATATATTTATTTCGTTTTGGAATATTTCAGTGTCTTTGACATTTCTTATTTCCATGAAAAGTTTCATGTCATCTGCATATATAAGCACTTTAAGATGTTTGAGTATAAAGGTAATGTCATTAACGTACAAAATAAAAAGAAGAGGGCCTAAGTGGGAACCCTGGGGTACGCCAGAGGTGACAGAAATTGGTTCCGAGAGTATATTCTGAAAGCGAACTGTTTGTTGACGTTTCGTTAAATATGATTCGAGCCATTTCAATAGTTTATTTTCTATGCCATATTTTTGCAGTTTGAAGAGTAATAAAGGTATATCAATACGGTCGAATGCTTTACTAAAGTCTGTGTAGAGTGTTTCCACATGGTTGCCATTGTCCATTGCATTTACAGTAAATGTTACAAATTCTAAAAGGTTTGATGTTGTTGAGCGGCATCTAAAAAAGCCATGCTGCTTGCTTGTTATTTGATTTTTGATTTGCTGAAATATTTTGTCATTTACTAGTTATTCGAATAATTTTGGAATGTATGATATAATGGCAATCCCACGATGGTTTCGGATGTCCGATTTAGCGCCTGATTTAAAAATTGGCACTAAAAAGGATGATTTCCATATTTCTGGGAATGTTCCATTTTTCAGTGACACGTTGAAAATATGTAGTAGTGGTAGAGTGAATTCTTCTGCTAGATTTTTTAAAAATATCGGTGCTATTCCGTCCGGTCCAGGTCCTTTTGATGCGTCTAAATTTTTTTTGTGCAGTGGTAATTTCGTGTTCAGATAGTTCGTGGACGGCAATGTCATTTGAAAATTCAGGTATAAATGAAAAGTAGTCGCGGTCGCGGTCTGGTTCGGAATATGAAGTATAGACTTCTTGAAAGAATTTTCCAAATAAATTGCAAATTTCAGTATTGTTATTTCCTACATGTCCGTCAAAATGCATTTGGGATGGAAAGTTGCTACTTTTCAATTTCGTTTTCACGTAATTGAAGAAATTCTTTGGATAGGTCTTGATTTCAGTCTCGATTTTACGATTATATTCTTCATGTGCAGTGTTAATGGCTATGTCGAGTTGGGAGCAAATATCCAGATAGTTTTGCCGATTTGTAATGCTATGTTCTTTCTTGTAAATTTTATGTGCCGTTTGCTTTCTATTTTTTAAATTTTTCAGATGTTGGTTGAACCATACAGGCTGCTGGCCGCCATGAGTTCTTCTTCTTCTTTTACTGGTACTGTTCCAGAGATTAAATTCGTTACAATTAAATAGAATTTAGTCACTGCTTCGTTGACATTTCCTTCTATATTCAATACAGTTTGCCAATTTATTCTACATAGTCTACGTTTGACTTCTTCGAAGTCAGTTTTGTGGTATTCCGGTACTTCCTCATACTCCAAATCGTTCGGGGAAGCGTTTTGATGAATAAAAATTGAATATTCGATTGCTGTGTGAAATACTTCATTTTTCCATAATGGAGTTAAAGATGCATTAACACAGAAGTCTTCAGTGCAGTTCGTGAATAAGAAGTCTAAATATGAATTTTGTTTATTTTTTACATGGTTGATTTGGTGCAGGCCAAATTCAGATATTTTGTCAAAGAAGTATTGAAGTGTTTCATTTTCGCCTACGACAGGGAGTAAGATAGATTCGTTTTCAATGTCTACGATGAAGTTGGTGTTACGTTGATTAAAGTCGCCATAAATATGCAGTTTTACTTCAGGTTCCATGTTTGACATGATAGATTCTACAGTTTGAAAAAATAGTTCAAATGATTTTTTGTGAGCATTTTCAGGTGGAAAGTACACAGAGGAGAATATGTGCACTTCTCCTGATATTACTGCTTTTGCCCATATATGGTTTCTATTTCTTCTGAAGGAAAGTCTGCGTTTATGGCTATAATGACTCCTCCTCCAGACTTTTTATTACAAAGAGACAAATTACGGTCATGCCGAAATACATTAAATTGATTTCCAAAAATTTCTTCGCTTCTTACGCTTTCATCCCAGCTACTTTCTGTTCCAAGAATTATATTAAAAGAAGATGAAATTAGTTTTTGTTGGATTTCTTTCATTTTGGCTGGGCTTTTCATTCGATAAAAATTTTGGCAATAGACCAAAATTTCAGTCGAATTCTGTTGTGGATGCGAAGAAGTTTTTGGAATATTTAAATTACTTACAGTTATATTTTCTTCCTCTATAGAGGGCGTCGTTACTTCCGAAAATACGACGTTCCAAATTTATGCGTAGCTTCGCGGAGTTGTTGAAGGTGCCTGGTTCTTTCGCTTGATAAAAATTTTCAAGCCAAGGTCTGCTGCTGCTTCGTCTGGGTTTAGCCCATATTCCTGATAGACTTCGATCAAAATGTGCAGGAGATGGTCGGGAGTGGACGGTAGTCCTTCGGATGCGAGCGTCATTTTGATGCTGGTCGGCGTCATTCCTTCCACGCAAATAGATGGGTGTTGGTCCTTCATATATGCCAGGTATAGGCGTACAATGTTCATTATTTTTGGTAGGTGTCACTTTCATTTGTTTGGGTTGAATGTTTTCGTTAGCTGAACGGTACGGGTTGATGGTGTCGCCTTTTTTAAAGTTTATGAAATTTGTTTTTACTGCTGGTATTGCAAGACCTGCAATCGGATGTTCGGTGGTTGTGGGAGAACAGAAAATTGTTTTTTCGCCGTGGCAAGTAGTAATTTGTCAGACGCCTTACCACTGTCGTTATGATGATGATTGTTAGCGAGATCGTTGTCACGTTGACTTGACTGCTTACGACGTTTTCGGTTGCGCCTTGCCTTATCAGCAGCTTTCTCCTGAAGTCGTCGAATGCGTTTTTTGGCGTCATATTTTGTCCAATCCTGCTTCCATTGCCATTTATCGCCCAAAAATCACCAGCCTGGAGACGTATGATCTATTGGATTACTGTAGCGTGTGATTTTTCCGCCAGGGATTTTGATTGATTCATGCCATTTTCTGGTATTGTCATGTTGGAGATTGCAATGGAAATAGCTTTCACTTCTTCCTTCAATTCCTCCAATAGGTCGGAATTGACGAGAGGGTACGGCTCAGAACATTTAGTGGAAAGCAGTTCGTTCTCGAGTTGTGATAGCCGTTCGTCAATTTTATGATTCATATTGTCCGATACTGTTTTGGTCGATTTGCTGATGGTGTCGATCGAATTTTGCAACAAATTGTCAAAAGAATGAAAATGCTGACCTAGTTTACTGCATATGTTTTCGTTCTTTTTATGGATGACTTGCATTGACTGCTTTACGTCGTTAAGTAATTGTTCGATGCTACCGAACAATTCAAAACTGTGGCTCTTTAGGTCAGCTGTGGTTCGATGTTGTGTGTCCGTATGCGACTTCATAATTTTTAGCAGCTGACCTTGTAGATAGATCATTTTGCGTGTGTTGACCTCTGTCCTAATAATGTGCTGGCAGTCCGCACACACAGGAACCATAAATGCCCGGATAAAATTTTCCTGATTACGCTGCACAGCTACACAGGCAGCATGGTACGATCTACTGCAAAATTCACAGCGGAAGCGGTCGTCGTTTATGTTGCAACTGCATTATTTTACTATTACTTGAAGTTCAATAGCACTGTGACTTACGAGGCACGCGCGCGATGTTTGTTTACGTAGGTAAAAATACTAATTAATAAATTACTTGCGGAGCGCTTGAAGAGGCGTCCGCACTCGTTGACTGTTCGAGCGAAAAAAAAATCTATCTGACAAATCTTTCCAGATTACCTTGGTTGGGGTCCCTTCTCATTGCTCCATTCCGGGCAATGAGAAGGCGGACTCCTTAGCTAAGGCGGGTGGCCTAGAAGGTGACGTTTTTGAAGGATCAATTTGCTTCTACGAATTTTTCAGTATTACTCATAAGAAAACTCTCGAAAGTTGGCAAACCTCGTGGAGCAATGGGGAGCTAGGAAGGTGGCTACATTCGATAGTCCCTAAGGTATCGACGAAACCTTGGTTCAAGGGGATGGATGTGGGTCGTCACTTCATTCGTGTGATGTCCCGACTCATGGCAAACCATTACACGCTGGATGCACATCTCCGGCGTATTGGGCTCGTGGAAAGTGGTATTTGCGCTTGTGGCGACGGCTATCACGACATTGAGCACATTGTCTGGGCGTGCACCGAGTACAGTTCCGCCAGATCTCGGCTTATGGACACCCTCCGGGCCCGAGGAAGACCATCCAACGTCCCGGTTCGAGATGTGCTGGCAAGTCGCGATGTCCTTTATATGTCCCTTATATACACCTTCATAAAAATCATCAATATAAAAATTAAACTGCCCCTTCTCAGAAACGCTCTCTTCCACCTGTGAACAACCTCACAACGGTAAACACCTAAAAATGCGCAACCAACAATTCTAAGGTTGACCTGAAAGAACTCGCCACTAGCGAAGTTGCAAACGCAGCGGCTTAAGTCGCGGTGCACATAGCACAACAAACGTGAGTCATTGTGTTGCTCGAAGAATTAATGATTGTTTATAGGTATCCGCGGTAAATAATCGATTTTCAATGACACCGGCTGCAGGTGTTTTTACGATTGTATAGAATTTGGCTGTACCAATATTAATTAACGTAATTATTTACATAGGCGTGGCTCTTTCGTGATTGTGAGCGCATCGATACAAATGCATAATTATGTTCGGGAAATAGCTTTAGTTACGAATAGCTTTAGTTAGAACAGGAGAACACGAGGTTCTAGCGAGACCCGAAGGCTCACTAACACTAAACAAATTAGGAAGTACTCACGTTCGGGGAACCTTCGTAAATAATAGAAGACAGCAAGAGTTACTTTAAGATAGAGGAGAATAGGAATACATTAACATAAAAATTACATACGAAGGAGAAAGATAGAAAGCCATGCGACACTAATACAAATATAATGTCAATCGTATGCTGAACAGGGATAGATGGTCAATAATTGTAATTTTGCTGAAGTAAGCAAGAAATTTACTATGTAAACTTCAGAAGATTTAGAATCGAGGCTTTTTCTTTTTCTCCTTTTTTCAATTAACTCGATGAAGGCTGGGCTCCATGTACTGTGCGTACCTCTGGCTGCCAACAACTGAGATCGATTTTAATTTTCGAATAGTTAGGCGCGAAAAGATTCGCGAGTAGGGTAGTCTATACAGATCTTGTAACAAAAGTAGGGAAAATATATAGTAGTCTTGTTTTTCCCATCCATTGTGTTTCTATTTATTTATGGCGCATTGTGTTTTCGTTATTCGCGCCGCATTTGGTGACAGCGGAAACTTAAAGCCGCAAAAGTGAAAGGCTAGGAAACGTCAAAAACCTTGACCATAAGTAAAGTTACCTCGACTAGATTCTTGAAAAGCAGAAATTCGGCGATTTCTGATTGTGTTAATATTGAATGTGAAGAAAAAAATGCGTAAATTGTCTGCGGAATTTTATGGTGAAAACCGAAGAAAAATAACAAACCACGAAAAATGCGATAGTTTAAATGTGGAAAAAGGCAAACACTCAGCATATCTGATCGATTCAGTACAAGTTTCTTTGTTCCCAAAACTTTGACGGAGTGCGTCAACGATCTCTACAAATACATATGCGCTTGCTACGAGTTTGAAAAGTGAGTTTGCAGAACGTATTTATGTCTGGAGTCCAAAATCAGCAATATCTTCAGATCAGTGTATACGAATCAGGAATCAGAATATATTGGCTCAAATGGCACGTTCCCCGTACATTAGTACAAAAGTGGGAATTGTAAATGTGAATAAATTGGCATTTTAACGACTGCTATCGTCAAAGACTTAAACACATCGAGACAAGCGTTGGTGGGTTGGAAAAAAATTGCGCGCAGAGTGAAACCGCAAACAGAGCCATAAGCGAACAATGCGAGAAATCGTCGGAATCAAATGACTAGTTTCAAGCTCGAGTGATAATCTTGTTCGAAAAAAAGTTGAAAGAAGAGAAGTAATCAATTTTTATCGAATAAAACCAATTACAAAAGTGAATAACACGAAAAAAATAACAGACGAAAAAGGGTGCGATAGAAAAAGCCGAGCGCTTACCTCGGCGCTTTAGAGTGGCGTTCCTCAGTTTGGTGGGGGAACCAACCACCAGCTAAACTATCGATCTAGATCATCTCGACAGGAACTAACGAGTAGATCAACAATGCAGCTCAGGTAAGTGAGAAAGAGAAATTTTCTTTTATACTACGCAGGGACAATATAAAAAGATCAACTTTATTGAGCGTTTACGCCGCGATAGTAGGATCATAGGAACTACATCTGGCTATTTTTGTTTTTTTCGAAGAAACGGTTAATTTTGTATATTGCATTACTTAATTAATTAATTAATTAATCCACCACACACGGTGAATATACTCGACAATGTATGATGACATATAGTGACGACCATACCACGACGAACGAGAAGTAAATGAAACCTTACACCATGAAGCGAGAACGGACTAGCAGAATAAGCATTTTACGTTAGCAAGCAGCCATGTACTGAAACAGCTGGTACCGACGAAGAGACCGAGACTGTGGTTGATGACGAAATAATTAAATAGCGGGAGAAGATATATCAACAATCGTGACGCAATCGGTGGGTGCAAGGAACTGAACGCGCTGAGGCGATACGATTGCAATTAAAACACATTTCATCTTTTTCTTTTTTTTCCTCAAACGTTCGTTTCTCATGGAAAGTGAAAAAACGAAGACGATTGGATAAATAAAACAAATTACCTTAAGCTGTTATTGAACAAATAATGAGGGCTGGAAGAATATTGAAAGCATTAGTGAACATACAATTCACATCGGAAACTGTACTTATTAATACTAACGTAGCTAACGCCAAAGAGGTTGTTGAACTACTACGCAGGGAAAAAATTATTGAAATAATCAAAGAGCTGGGTGAAATAGTCCAGGTAAAACTATACGAAGAACTAATACTCATTCAAACCCCAAATACTCCCATTAAAGCGACAGCAAACCATTTAAAATTCTACGTAAGAACCTTTCTCCCAACAATATGCGGAAATCTCATAATGAACACTAGAAACGGTGTAATGACACACCACGAAGCAATGAAAAAACAGCTAGGAGGCCAAATCATTGGATGCACATACTAATCCCTAAATGTCTAGGCTAGATGAAATCAGTGAATACATCTTACACGAATACGAGAATTTAAACAAAAACAAAGGAAGAGCCAGAACGCTCCAAGGAATCCTCACAAAAAAACAATTGCTTAAGGAAGCCTTCGAAGAGTTCGAAGCAGTATTAAGTAAATACGAAAGCAGAGTCGAAGTTAGTGTTTGGAATGAACTAACCGACAAATTAGACATAGTACAGAAAAAATAGGACCAGTCAATCAGAAGCAAAAATAACCAAACAAAGAAGCTTTTCAGACAGTGGATGCGAAATAAAAAGCAACACCATGCAGCGTAATGCACAAGAGGCGGAATACCGCTTCCCTAAAACAGAGGCTATTCAGTGTATCCCTGAGTTTAACGGGTCTCGGGATGAATTAGACGCGTTTTTATACCACGTCGATCACTTTGCCGAACAATACCAGCAGACGAACCGCATACAGATCTAGTCTATGTGGTACTACTGAAATTGAAAGGAAAAGCGGCAGCAGCAATCGCTAAAATCAAAGGCGACACTTGGAATGAAACAAAGACGAACTTGATTAAAGAATTTGGGGATAATGTATCCATAGAAGGTATAATTACCAAAATAGAAACCCTAAGACAAAAACCACAGGAAACATTTAAAGAGTACAAAAAACGAGTTATGGAAATAAATACCCACCTCGAATATTATGACGAAGGACCAGGGGAAGTAGACAGGGCTATGACAAAAAGCTTGAGGCTACACTGCATATGCGGTTTATATAATAAAGAACTTAAGCAAATAGCCCAGAGCCAACGTGAAATGCCGCTAGTCGAGCTACTGAACTACTTAGAGGAAAGACATGCAGAATGACGGAAATAGGTAATAGACTGGAATCATTGGAATTAGTACAAAATTCAAACAAATTCAAAGGAAGATGGGCGACAGACGGGGGGTTTAACAATCCACCAAGACAGTTTAGGAACGACGACCATAGACCTCGATGCGAGGATAACCAAAACGAGCGCGGTAGATACAGAAACGGCTATCAACCACCAAGAACAAACAACAATAGAAGCAACCAACAAAATAGACAAGGAGAGAGTGGGCGCCCAGGAGGTAGTTACAACTACCAAACGAATAACAACAACCAGAGGAGCATGCGCCCAGACGGAAACAACAGGACCGATTGGAGGCAAAATGAACCGGGCCCAAGACCATGGAGGGAAACGCAGCAAACAGGCTTGAGGCAAAATGAACCTGGCCCGAGACCATGGAGGGAAGCACAACAAGTAGGTTGGAGGCAAAACGAGCCTGGGTAAAACCAGTGGAGGGAGCAGCAACCCTCCTGGAAACAGAATGACTCAAACCCTAGACAATGGAGGGAACAACCAGACTGGAAAAGAGGCGAGTCACCATACAAGCAGGAGCATAGAAGAGATGAAAACCAAAGAAAAAACTGAACGATGGGGAGTTCGGGCAGATAGATGGCAGGACCCCCTACAATAACAGGCCAGAAGATAAACCGTTTAAACAACCCCGACAAGTATGCGTAAATTGCGGAACATACAGTAAAACAAGCACAAATAAGAATTTAAGAAATTATAATACAGCTAGACAACGACTGAGTACTAAGTCACTCAATATACGATATAATGGCCACGGACGGCCCACCACATTGCAAGAAAACACGAGTAATCAATTCCAAGGAACCATGCCTCCATATGAGAAATTGGACATAGAGTGTACCAGAAATCATCAATTACTAGTAAATATCGCCTCAATAGAAAGGCCTGACATTAGGATTAAATATATGCTTGATACAGGAGCGTTTCTTAATGTAATAAGATGGGATACGGTCTCGAAAATTGAAGCCAGATTTATTAACTATCGGGATAAGTTATACATTACAGGTTTTAATCTGACACAATCAGAAACTATTGGGTCAGTAGAAACCACATTAATAATTGGGAACTCGAAGTATCCAATAAAATTTTATATTGTAAAGGATTTGTGTGTCCCGGGAATTATAGGAGCGAAATTTCTTAAGGAATGTACAATTTTTATATCTCAGCAATTGAACTACATCGCCCTCCGTAAATCGAATAGGAGCGACAATGAGCCAAATGGAGATAAAATACAAAGTCCTGATACTTTTGCGTCAAGAGAGGAAAATATTCCCAACCACGCGGATGACATGAATTCAACTAAAAACATTGAAGAAGTATGTAACAAGACCCCTGGAGGAAGGGATGGGATGAACAATAGATATCAAAATAAAATAGCAAGGGATGATGAAATGCCCTTAAACATGACGCGAAAATGCGAAATTCTGGCCGAGAAGGCATGCCAGACAGAGGCAATTATAAAATACACTGATGATAAGACACAGTATTATAACGAAGAAATGAATCATATAACAGATATGACCAAACTAATAGAAAACAGAAATAACAATAAAACGTCAAGGAAAAGTTTTATTGAATCAGACACATCTCACAGAAGAAAGTGCATGACTAGCATGATCCCGGAATGCGGATCAGAATATAGGATAGATTTTAATGATTATGGTACAAACAAGAAAGATTACTATAAAAAGAATTACACGAATGAGTCCAACGAAAAAAATTACATGGATTCCTACTATGGAGTACAGGTTTTAGAAAACTTGGATGACAACCAGGACTATAGTCTGGTTGACAATAAAAAGTACGATCAGTTACGTGGTAATGAACGAACTGAAAAATTATTAGAGAACCTTAAATTGGATCATTTGAAAAGAAACAATTTCCAAGCCATGGAATCAATTATGGCGGAATATAGTGATGTGTTTTACCAAAAGGGAGACCATCTAACTACTACTGACGCGGC
Organism: Topomyia yanbarensis; assembly: GCF_030247195.1. Classification (NCBI taxonomy): domain Eukaryota; kingdom Metazoa; phylum Arthropoda; class Insecta; order Diptera; family Culicidae; genus Topomyia; species Topomyia yanbarensis. The sequence continues at coordinate 106,726,133 of NC_080670.1, read as the reverse complement.
TGTCCATGAAATAGAGACGACGTCGAACGTACCAATAAATAAAAGACAATATAGATTTCCCGAAGCAACAAAAAAGCATATAAATGCAGAAATCGAAAAAATGTTGAAGCATGGCATTATTAAGCCCAGTAAAAGTCCATGGAATGCACCGGTTTTGTGCGTACCCAAAAAGGACGATGAAAACGGAAATAAAAAGTATAGAATCGTGGTTGACTTTAGAGCGCTAAATTTAATAACAAAACCGTTTGTATATCCGATCCCACTGATCGACGAGATACTTGATAATCTCGGAGGAGCTAAATATTTTTCAACATTGGTCCTGAAATCAGGTTTTTATCAAGTCCCAATTAACCCAAAAGATGCGGCTAAAACAGCCTTTTCAACCCCTAAAGGGCATTTTGAATTTACAAGAATGCCTATGGGCCTTAGAAATAGTCCATCAACATTTCAGAAGTTGATGAACACAATATTGTATGAAATTAAAGGTGTGAAAGCTATCGTTTAGTTAGACGATATTATCATTTACGGTTCAACTATTAAGGAACACAATGAAAACCTCATAAAAGTTTTGAAGGCTATGCGCCGACACAATTTGAAAATTGAGGCAGGAAAATGCCAAATTTTAAGAACCGAAATTAAATATCTCGGACATGCAATTAATGCTGAAGGCATTCGGCCAATGGAGGATAATATAAAGGCCATCAAAGAAATGACTGTGCCAAAAACAGTTAAAGGAGTCCGTTCGTTCTTAGGAACGGTTAATTTTTATGGTAAATTCATACCACAAATAGCAGAAAAACGTAAACCATTGAACGATCTGCTAAAGAAAAATGTAAAATTTATTTGGACCAATGAATGTCAGAAAGCATTCGAAGAATTGAAAGATTTTTTAACTTCAAATACTTTGTTGGTAAGACCAAACTACAAAGATACGTTTGTGATCACAACAGATGCAAGCGAGTATGCCATTGGTGCAGTACTCTCTAATGAAAAGTCCACCGATAGACCCATAGCCTATGCGAGCAGAGGTCTAGTAGGTGCAGAAAGAAGATACCATACGATAGAGAAAGAATTACTCGCAATTATATGGTCAGTGAACAGATTCAAACATTTTATTTATAATCCGAAATTTATCGTCTACACAGATCATAGACCTTTAATCTCTATTTGGAGATTGAAGGAAACATCACCCACCCTGACACGACTTCGTTTAAAGCTCCAAGGGTTGGAAATGGACATACGCTACAAACAAGGAAAAGATAATGTTGTAGCAGATTTTCTATCAAGACTTAATCCTGATGCTGAGATAGATGAAAAATCTCACACGGTCGCTGTAGTCACACGGCAACAGAAACAGCAACAACAGCAAGAAGAAGACGAAAAACTGGCCAAGCAAACCGAAACAAAGACCACGAACCAGATTACAGACCCATCGGGAAGATTTGGGATATTCAAGGACACACAGCAATCCGAATGGAACCCTCACATGGACGGGCTAGAAAATATCGATTTTGAATGGAACGAAAAAGATTATCTAGAAGTAACAATAACACATGAAGATTTTGAAAATGATCTAGAACAGGGACGTATAGATTCTAAACCATTAAAGTTCTCAAAAAGCAGGATCGACGAGAGCGAAACAGACGCCACATTCGTTATCGTTAATAGTAGGTCAGCCTATAAAGAGCTGAGCGAATTGGTCGACCTCCCTCATGGGTTGAAAGATTTTTTAAATGGTAGAATATTCGCCATCCCAAACAGAAAAATATGGGGTATGATTCTAAATGGGTCAAGCCGATCAAAAGCTGACACAAAAGTATTTTTCCAAGGATTAGTTGACGCGTTCGGGAACTGTCCCGAACACATGAAAGAAGATAAGAATATTCAAATTATCTCCTTTAGAAAGATACAAAACGCCACCAGAAACTAACATTTTACGATTTGTAGCAGGTAAATTTAATAAAGTATTCACCCTCTTTGCGCCAGAGAAAGACCGAATGCATGTACCAGTAGGAGAAAGAGAAACCGTTCTTAAAGAGTTTCATGACTCTCCGCAGGGCGGACATGTCGGCAGTAAAAGAATGTTGAAACGCATAAGCCCACTATTCGAGTGGAAAAATATGCGACGAGATGTAGAGAACTACGTCAAACAATGTGATTCGTGCCAAAAGAACAAGATTGGACGATCCAACAAAATTCCAATGAAAATAACAACCACATCGTCCGAACCATTTGAAAAGTTATATATGGACATTGTGGTATTACCAGAATCCGATTGGGGTAACAAATACGGTCTAGTTATGCAAGACGACCTAACAAGATACTTGATTGTAGCACCGATGGAGAATCAAAAAACCGCAACGGTCGCGCAAACATTTGTTGAGAATTATATTTGCAAATTTGGAGCTCCCTTGGAGTTAGTGACAGATAATGGAGCAAATTTTGTAAGCTCCCTAATGAAAAACATCTGTAAAATTCTAAAAATTAAGAAAATCACTACGAGTACCTATCATCCACAAGCAAATTTAGTGGAGAGGTCGAACAGGGAACTTAAAATGTACTTGAGACAATATGTTGGAAATGCCCCGAAAACTTGGGACCAACATTTGCCTTTCTTTACATTCGAATACAACACCACGTCAAACTCATCGACGGGCTATATACCATTTGAATTAGTATATGGTAAAAACGCCAACATTCCTAATTCAATTTACAAATGGAACAATGATGGGCTATATTACGAGGACTACGTCAACGAAATACGGTCCACGTTCAAACACCTGCACAAAAAAGCACGAGAAAACCTAATATTGTCAAAAGAAAAGAGGAAGGACCTATACGATAAAAACGCCAACGAGTGGCAGCCTATGTGGGGCGATATGGTACTGGTAAAATCCGTCCCCACGGGTACAGGACAAAAACTGCAAGCTCTGTGGAGAGGCCCATATGAAGTCGTAGAACTCCCGAGTGAATGCACGACCGTGATTAAAAACGGAAACAGATTAGAGAAGGTTCATAATAACCGTCTCAAGAAGTACACGGATTGAACTCTAGGAGGAGAAATGTACATATTGTAAATAGATATACTGTAGATACATATATAAAGTTTACTAGACAAATGTAATTTCACAGCGTTCTGGTTAATTTACATGTTGCACGTTGCAAAATGTAAAATTAGTAACGCAGAATTACAATGCATGATTTACAAACAATAAAAGATGGAGACTCACTCTGGAAATCATGAAGCAGAACCTAGACACAAAGAAAACATGGACAACAATATACGAAAAGACTGAACAATCTTTAATTGGAATTATTTTTTTTTCTCACCCTACGCTGGCTAGCGGATAAAACATATGCAATATTGATTAAGAATCATTTATATCACTTAATACAAGTATGAAAGCTAATACACATATGAGTGGACAAGGGAACCGGAACCCGGAATGAGTATGAATGTCTTTATTTTATGAACGTGATGACAAATTCTATTTACATGACGACTAAGAATCGCAGTCGAATTAAAATATACACGAAAAAGAAAAACGTAAAACATGAACGCAGCGACAGAAGGACACAACAAGAAGAAACACAAATATAACATGACCTACAGAGAAGATAATACAATAAAGAGAGAAAAAAAGTTAAACAAGAGGAACGTTTAATTAAAACGGCAAAAGTGATAAAAACCAATGCAATCATGAAAAAGCAAAGAAAGTATTCAAGGGGGGCTAAAGAAAACAAAATAGAAGGGTTAATAATAGGAAGCTTACATACTTCCGGGGAATAATATTTTTACGGTATTTTTATAGGATCACCCTGGGTTGCCAAATTGAGAAGAAAACGAATTAAGAGGTAAAAGATGAAATGAAGAGCGTCTGAGGGGAATAATTAAAGGAGTAATGACATACAGGATACAGATGGAAAAACAATGGTTGAAGGAATGTTTCAACAAACACGCCAAATATATAAATAATACTGGATACGAATCAATTAGAAACCCATGCCCAATAGCAGGGAACTTCATAGGATGAAATTAAGTAATATAACAAAAACACCTAACAGACAACATATCGGGAAACGGGAAACAAGAGAAAAACAAATAAAGTGGAGAATTATGAATAAATAAATAAAACAAAATAATAAAGAAAGAATCTAAGTCTAATTTCAGTAAACCAGGTCCCACCTGCAACCACCTTACTGGAAAGGGGGGGAGGAGGCCACACCAATCCGAATAAAGGATACCACAATCTCGCCAAAAGAAGGAAACATAGGTAACATTCAATCACATTTACAGCGCACTAACAAACTAAGCTAATCGCAACAATTCGAAGCATATTACTAACAAACTACTATGTCTTCATATATATAAAAAAAAGAAAACAGCATATTACTAACAAACGGTTATTTCTCCATATGAAAAAAACATAACATAACTAACATTACTAACCACTTGTTCGAAAAAACATAGATCAGATAGAATACCCGAACGTGAAGATAGACTAGATTGAATGCCCAAACGCCAATATATGATTTGATAAGCGATGAAAATTACATAATAAGAAAGATTAGATTGAATGCCCAAACGACAATATATGATTTGATAAGCGATGAAAGTTACATAATAACATTAATAAGCGGAAAAAAAAATTTACACAATTTAATATCAATTTATTATCCACAAAGAATTTTTTTTTTTGAAAAGCAACAAACAAACAAGTGAAATCTGAAGATCAGGGACAAAAGAAATTTTTCACCCCCAGGAAGCCAACATCACCACATACTTTTGGTCTGAAAATTTATGATGACAAAGGACGAATCAGGCGGAAGACAGGGGGTTGAAGGTGTTGGGTTGTGACGGCAAGGGCGGAGCAACAGTGAAGGATGAGAACTGGACCAACGAACGAAAGGGCAAGACCGGAGCGGGCAAATAAATCGAAGGTAGAGAATGGTCGCAAGACAAGCCGCAATATGAAGCAAGTAAAAGAAAAACCATAACAAAGAATCGGAGTCGCAACCACTGAAAAAATCGACTTAAGCTGGACATACTGCCAGTCATTATGTAGTGTTCAGTAAAGCGCAGTCAGAACCGTCAAACTCTGGCTGGAGCTAAAACACCAACAAAATATATAAACAATGAACTAAAGAAACGCATCAACACCACATCATGCGGGAAGCATTTTTACAAACTAGATGGCAGGAATAAAGTAGCCATCAGGAAATCAGCAAGGCAGATTAAACGTTAGTAGGAAGAATCCAATAGGAAAGGTCGTAACACTAGCAAGTCAGCTACAGATTACGCATTGCAAAGACGATTGAGATAAGTTACACATCGCATTTCGTCTGCAACATTTTACAATTCACGAGGCAGGATAAGTCAAATATCCTATCCTCGGTAACCACAAGAACGACAACAACAAACGGAGAAGAAGGAGAGGAAGGAAACGAAGTAACGAAATCACATAATCCACTCGAACAGGACGCAAACCAAGCCCCAGATGCAGAATAGATGAAGGAAGCTGAGGCATACGAACGGAAAACCAACCCCAGACTCACGGCAGCCGAAACACCCACACCCGATATCCAAAGTCGACCAATTGATAAGTCCCATGATACACGGAACATATGTACAGGCAGTACTATATGACCGAACAACCCAGAAGACGACATCCCAAGGCAGACTTCAAGCAACAGCAACTACAACGGCTTCTGGGAGGGCAGCATGGTAACATATTTAGGAGAACAGTAAAGAATTTAATATAAAACCAACACGTAACATTGATAATGATCTCTTCAAGATAATTATCAACTCATTAACAAACGGGAGATGAACAGCCCCACAATGGTAAACACCTAAAAATGCGCAACCAACAGTTCTAAGGTTGACCTGAAAGAACTCGCCACTAGCGAAGTTGCAAACGCAGCGGCTTAAGTCGCGGTGCACATAGCACAACAAACGTGAGTCATTGTGTTGCTCGAAGAATTAATGATTGTTTATAGGTATCCGCGGTAAATAATCGATTTTCAATGACACCGGCTGCAGGTGTTTTTACGATTGTATAGAATTTGGCTGTACCAATATTAATTAACGTAATTATTTACATAGGCGTGGCTCTTTCGTGATTGTGAGCGCATCGATACAAATGCATAATTATGTTCGGGAAATAGCTTTAGTTACGAATAGCTTTAGTTAGAACAGGAGAACACGAGGTTCTAGCGAGAGCCGAAGGCTCACTAACACTAAACAAATTAGGAAGTACTCACGTTCGGGGAACCTTCGTAAAATAATAGAAGACAGCAAGAGTTACTTTAAGATAGAGGAGAATAGGAATACATTAACATAAAAATTACATACGAAGGAGAAAGATAGAAAGCCATGCGACACTAATACAAATATAATGTCAATCGCATGCTGAACAGGGATAGATGGTCAATAATTGTAATTTTGCTGAAGTAAGCAAGAAATTTACTATATAAACTTCAGAAGATTTAGAATCGAGGCTTTTTCTTTTTCTCCTTTTTTCAATTAACTCGATCAAGGCTGGGCCCCATGTACTGTGCGTACCTCTGGCTGCCAACAACCGAGATCGATTTTATGTTTCGAATAGTTCGGCGCGAAAAGAATCGCGAGTAGGGTAGTCTATACAGATCTTGTAACAAAAGTAGGGAAAATATATAGTAGTTTTGTTTTTCCCATCCATTGTGTTTCTATTTATTTATGGCGCATTGTGTTTTCGTTATTCGCGCCGCACCTGTACCATACACCCACGAAAGGTTTGATGGGACTCCAAGGCGACACAAAAAATCTCTGTCGAATGAGCCAACAAACACGGGACCTACAGTACGAACATCACACGTACAACTCGAACTCTTTCCGATCTGCATCTGAGCCGTCTGGAGGAACCCCTGCCGACTCGAGGAAGAACACCCGGCCTCCCTGTACATAATTCTTCTTGATGAAGGCCATCCGAGTCTACATCCTATGCCATTGATCTCCCGATGCCTGAAACTGAAAGTTAATAACTTTCTTCCCTGCCATCTTTGTCCACTCTCCCTCCCCTGACTCTTATACCCAGAAGTATCACCTCTTACCCCCCCCCCCCCCCATTCCGTCTCTTCTAGTTCTAACTATTATATTATATAATCTCATTGAAAATGCCCAACTCTACTACCACAAAAAATAACTCTAATTAATCTCCCCGAATCTTTACAAAATTAAATCACGCTCTCTAGTTATTCCTAGTTTTAAGATAGTTATAAAAATTGTCCCCCTTAGTTAAAACTTAATTGCTTCAATAATCTTCCTGCTAAAAATGTCAAACCATATTGCCATAAAAACTAAATGACCCCCCCTAATCTTACGAAAATTATATTACCCCCTTGTAGCTATAAATTCTCCTCAGTATAATTTAAAAAAATCAATATGTACCCGACCAGAAGGAAATAACACAATTATAACTCATGCTGATATTTTGTTACGAAAATTTTTCTATCAAATTTTGTTATAAAGTTGAAACCGTTAGGTGTTAAAATAACAAAAATTCTAACAAAAAATTCTCTACGAATATCACATTTATAACAAATGTTGATAGCAATATAACACGATCATAACAACTTGAGATAGCATAATTGACCCCAACATAGCTTGTATTAATGTATTAATGCTGTATTAATAGTCGAAGACCTATATATAAATAATAAATTACTTATTGTATAATGTCAATGATTTTAGCGTGCACGTCTAAAAATAGAAATCGAGAAAAATAAAGCATACATTAGGGCGCTTTTTGCTTTGGAGCAAAAAGCTTCATGCAGCAAAAGCTTTTATAAGCGTTGTCAAATGATTGCATACCTGCTGGCTGATTGTTATTATGAGTATATGACACGCATATTATTATTTGTCGATATTGCTGCTTTGAACCTGGGTATTCTGAGTTTGATGGGGAAGTTTCCTGCATGAACCAACGACGTTGTTTTCGACTGAGGTTTAATGTTTGCATAATATTCCACGCATCCGTCAAGGGCAAAACGAGTATAGATGCAGAAGACGTTTCTAGAACGCACACATTGAACTTTGCCCAAGACTAAGTGCTGTTTGTTTTCCTTGTGTCATACGCTTTGTTTTTATTAAGTTTCACTCACTAATACAGCTGCCTGTATGACGATAGACTGAATAGCTTTATAATATCTTTTCAGATTAGGAAAGAGGGGCTATTTTTAGATTCTAAATAGTGCGCTTTGGCGCTTCTCTTGTACGTTAACGTGTTTTGCATGGTTTTTAGAAATAATGTCGATGCGACATGGTAATATTGAGCGGATATTTTACGTAAATTATTTTACGAAGAATACAACAAATCTTATTTAGGATTCCGCATAAATTCAAAGCAACAAATGAGTTTTGAGGTTTCAAAATAAGTCTCTTTTGGGGATTTGTTATTGGCATTTTTGATATGGGGAAGACTAAAGAAACCAGTACAATTTGATTTCAATTCGCGTTTCTTTATTTCATTTGGACTGCTTGATACTTCCTGCATATTCTTCGAAATAAGTTTTATAGGAAAATTATAATCTTTATAGAAAAGCTCTTTGATAACTTCACGTTTTCAAAGCTTTTATGATAATGTCTTTAATATTTAAATCATACGCCTCCTACTCGAAGTTATGTGTCCGAAGAGTGTCTCAGAAAATAGGAAATGTCATCTCTTAATCCAACTGCGACCAAGTAAGTCAATCAAACACCTCACTGATAAGTTCTCCGACCAATTGCATCTAAAACTTGTCTATACTCAAAACGCGGAATTTTGAAAATCCTAATAAAAAATCAAAAGCTTCGAAAATGCGCTTTAAAAAGTTGAATTACGACGCATAAAAAGAGACTTCAGTGTATAAGCAAATAGACTGTCATTTATGTAACCGCTAGCATTCAAAGATAATTGTGAAAGAATATATAACTTACTGTAACATCATCGTTGTATGCGTACATTAATATCATATTATTAATCCAATGATAGCACCAGAAGATATAATCTTGATATAAGTTTTCTTGCATTCCTGATCGGTATATCATAAAGATAACACAGAGAGTAATAAATATCAACATGAGATATAAATTTGATAGTTTTCTGTTATGATGTTCTGATCGGGTAATCCCCTAATTTTAAGTAATTTGAAATGTAAAACAAACCAAGATTGGCACCTTTAAGCTAACGCAAACCTGCTACCAAATAAACAAATTAAATAAAAAAAAATTCCATAGTTCTGTAATCAATCATAATCCTCAAATTTCTTTTCAAATTGTGCTCGCTTTTATAGAGATGTACTGTAATAAGGGTCTTTATTTAATAGGAAGCGAAGTTAAAATTGATTTAATGTCTATGAAACATAGAACTGCTCACCAAAAAATGCATACCTTTCAACATTTGCTAAAAATGTTTTTGCCTTTCTCATTCACTCTAAAATTCGTCAATCTAATCCCGACCCGGAGGGCCGAGCGTCATATGCCAACCGACTGAGTTCGTCGAGATCGGAAAATGTCTGTGTGTATGTGGAAAAAATGTGACCTCTGTTTCTCGGAGATGGCTGGACCGATTTGCACAAAGTTAGTCTCAAATGAAAGGTACAACCTTCCCATCGGCTGCTATTGATTTTTTATTGATTGGACATCCGGTTCCGGAGTTATGAATTGAAGAGTGCAATCACACAGCAAATTCCCATATAAACTGAAATGAAAAATTTTCAAAATCAAATTTGTATTTTTGATGCCAAATGACTTTAAAATGCATGAAACATTGAGATTTGATGTAAACTCGAAAAAAAATGTTTGACAAAAATTGACTTTTTTGGACTTTGGTACATTTTTGCCTTTCTCATATAGAAAGGTTATGCAATCACTCTAAAAATCGTCATTCAAACCGGCCCGGAGGGAGTATGCAATGAGGGATTGCTACTTTAAAATTAAAACTAAATTAAAATTAAAACTAAATTTCTTAACAAGTTGAAAATTTTCGGTAGGACCCGGATCTTTCTCCATGATCCGCCGCTGGTTTCAAGCGATGTTTCAGTACCACATAGTATCTCAAGATCGTGGCTGTCGATCCATTGTATGTATGTGCAAATCGTACTGAACATGTAATATTCATTTCCACCATTGTATTGAACATAACCAGCCATGGAATCGTATTCTGGACAAACGACGAAAACGTAATATGATTAATAACGAGGATAACACTTTCCGAATGTAGAGAGAAATTTATGAAAAATGACGATTTCCATTCGACTCTAGCAGTTCCTGATCGATTTTGATGAGCATTTGATTTTTGTTGCATGGCTAATTATATGTATAGGTCATATGTTCAAAAACAGTAATTTAACCCTTTCATGTCAAACTTTTTTCTAGTGCATGTATGGTTTCAAAACTATTTTTCCTTGAAAACGGTTGGGTCAAGAAACACGAAAGGCCTATTTTCATTAAGATAGGCGCTTCCATGGCAGTGCTAGAAGCTGGTCAATTTTTACCTTCTAATGCTCAATGCAATTCTCCTAGAATAATTACAATAGTCCAATTACATAGAAAACGTAGACAACGACAGTCTAAATTGATAACTTTTATCAGTTTTCAATATTATTGCACCATAACGAAGATATATGAAAAAATCATTTTCCGTCGTCAACGTAAACTATCCCCGGCAGAACCGCTCCATCGGAATCCAATAAGACTAATTGCAATAACTTCAGTTCTAGAGCTGATCATTGTAAATGTTAATACTCAAATTAAACGAAATAATCACATTAATAAGCCTTACTTGTTTTTGTGAGCAAATCTCGCCTCAATCAAGTTTTAGCTGTTTAAAAACGTTGTTGTCCACAAACAACATGGGCATGAATAGGTTAAGGTCAAGATAGCATCATTTTGAAACAGCCAATTTCGGAGGTTTAGTATTTTCGATGAGTTTTACAAACGTTAAACAGCGCATCATTTGATAAAATAATTTTGTCGGTATATCGTCCAAGAAGTATTTATGGTGAATTTTCTTAGGTTAACATTCAACACTACAATAAAGACTCAACAAATTCGCTAAAGACACGAACTCTGTTACTATTTTATGAAAAAAAATTCTGCTTAATTTTATAACTTCAAAAATTATGGTTCCGAAACTATGCCGTTTGTACTGTAAGATCGATTTTCACCAAACCCCCACCAAACCGAATTTCTGGCTACGCCGCTGACTTCAAGTAAGTAGAAACAAAGTCATTCTACACTCGCTCACAAGAAACTTCTTCGAATGCTGAATATCTATTATAATACATTGTAACCCCGATTTTATCAGCCAAATATGAACATATGTTTGATGGGCTCTAGCAGACGAACAAGACAGAATTCGAGTAAATCCTTTCTTGAGCATGTTTTCCTTATCATGAAGATGGAAATATGCAAAAATAAAAAGTTCATCATAATCAGAAATAGTTATCAGACTACATCAAGGGACGGGAAGAATATTTTAACAGCTTCAGTTTATTATAAAAAAAAATTGCCCGATTTAGTCAATGATTGTCAGCCTAAAATACACCATGAGACTGATAAAAATGGGTCTCTATTGTATGTATTATTCACTGTGTTTCACATTAATAGGTACATTTCATTTTTGGGGATTTTTATTGCATCGAACTACAACAATTTTTAGGTAGTTTTCAAGGAGTTATTTTATAGACTTCTTCTAAAATTTGGCGAACCTATTACAATTCGTATACCAATTAATTGGTATACTTAAGGGTTTATATGTGGCAGATAGGGGAAATACTGAAAATTTCAGCTTTTTTCCTACACAATATTACGAAAGCTTATTAAACAATTTTTCCTAATAAGTTTGTGAAAATTATAAACTATTTGAAATTTTTTAATAGTTTTATTTTTTATTTAACCGTGATTTTTAATAAATAGTGACCATCGCTTCACAACGTAGTCTATTTTTCATGGCTTGCGGTGAGCACGATTTCTCGAATTGCTGAACTGAAAATTATGGAATAGAAATTAATTTTTAGTATTCTTTACAGATTTAACTCACCGCGCAGATAGCTCTGAATTAGACCCGCTGGTGCCCTACGACGATTTCGCTAGATTTTCAGAGCACTGTACACCCAGTGCATTAACGCAAGTGACGGAAGGTTATCGAAAAGTTTCGTGAAAATGAAAATTCCAGTAATGATGATGATTTTCCCAAACGGTTCGTTTTCGAGATGTTTTTATTTGTTCTTTGGCATTAGGATTAGCGACAATAATTCAAATCAAGGATACTACTGGGAAGTCACCTTTAGAAAAAAGTCGATGTCGAAGCAAAATTTGGAACTGTGCACGCATGCACTTCAGAGATAGCGTAATATCAGGAGCTGTGATTTCATTTCAACGCTTTTTTGTGAAACGGGCGATACTTACAAATGTAAACATAAGGCTTTTTTCATACATGCGAATGAGGGCTTTGAAACGCAACAAATTTACCTAAAAATTTGGATTCTACGATATTGCTTTCTTAAACTACAGCAAAAAATACAACGGGCGAAACTGTATTTTTGTTTGTTTATTTAATGTTTCGCCCTCCGATACTTTTTTTGCTAGCAGTTTAGAGGCAAAACTGTTTTTTTTTCGTATTTTTTTAGGATTATCAAGATGATGCCAGCTGTAAATAGTAACAATGATCGCTATTGAAAAAACTCGGACGAAATCGGTGGTGTAAAACGGTAGTTATTGTAAAAACCTGCTTTAATCCACCTAGCGGTGCAATTGTGCCTTTCTCATTTCTCTAAACTATGGCACGGAGGCTTTTTATGTTCAACATAATTGTGGAAATGTCCATTACATTCTTAGTACACTTTGCACTTATACACAATGGCATGCCAGCCACGAACTTGATGAGCTACGTGTCGACGGTGAAACACTTGAAACAAAAAATATCATAGTCCATTAGCCTAATCAGCATTAGATCAATGTTATCTGCTTGCTAACTCATTTTGTCATGCGAGGGTGTATGTGAGGAGAGCGAAAGTCCCATGAACGAACGACTCCCCAGCTTAAATTGGTATGCTTTGTGATATAGTGGTGGTTTAAAGATGATGGGGTTGAAAGGGAGGGGTATGAGGGCTGGATGGGGTGGTGGTCTGAGGGGTGATTTAAGGAGATTTTTAAAGGAGGGGAGGGAACAGTAGAGGGGGGGTGTAACCCCTCTCCGTAAACCATCAACTACGCCCCTGTTAAAATCCAGAAACCTTATGCGAGTCGAAAAAAATTATTAGGTTGCCGTTTTTCAGAGTGATTGCATAACCTTTCTATATGAGAAAGGCAAAAATGTGCCAAAATCCAAAAAAGTGAATTGTCGTCAAATTTTTTTTCGAGTTTGCATCAAATCTCGACGTTTCATGCACCTTGAAGACATTTAGCATCAAAAATAAAAATTCTATTTTTAATTTTTCCTATAGTTTATATGAGAAATTTCTGTGTGGCCGCACTCTGAAACCCGTAATTCCGGAACCAGAATTCCGATCGATCCAAAATTCAATAGCAGCCGATGGGAAGGTTGCACCTTTCATTTGAGACTAAGTTTGGGCAAATCGGTCCAGCCAACTCTGAGAAAAATGAGTGACATTATTTGACACATACGCACATACATACACACATATATACACACATACACACACATACCCACATACATACAAACATACACACACACATACAGACTTTTTCCGATCTCGACGAACTGAGTCGAATGGGATATGACACTCGGCCTTCCGGGCCAAAACCATGCTTCATGCACCTTGAACACATTTAGCATCAAAAATAAAAATTCTATTTTTAATTTTCCCTATAGTTTATATGAGAAATTTCTGTGTGGCCGCACTCTGAAACCCGTAATTCCGGAACCAGAAATCCGATCGATCCAAAATTCAATAGCAGCCGATGGGAAGGTTGCACCTTTCATTTGAGACTAAGTTTGGACAAATCGGTCCGGCCATCTCTGAGAAAAATGAGTCACATTATTTGACACATACGCATACATACACACACACATACATACACATACACACACATACACACACATACACACACACACATACAGACTTTTTCCGATCTCGACGAACTGAGTCGAATGGGATATGACACTCGGCCCTCCGGACCGGGATTAGGTTGACGTTTTTCAGAGTGATTGCATAACCTTTCTATATGAGAAAGGCAAAAATGGGCCAAAATCCAAAAAAGTGAATCGTCGTAAAATTTTTTTTCGAGTTTGCATCAAATCTCAACGTTTCATGCACCTTGAACACATTTAGCATCAAAAATAAAAATTCTATTTTTAATTTTTCCTATAGTTTATATCAGAAATTTCTGTGTGCCCGCACTCCGAAACCCGTAATTCTGGAACCAGAATTCCGATCGATCCAAAATTCAATAGCAGCCGATGGGAAGGTTGCACCTTTCATTTGAGACTAAGTTTGGGCAAATCGGTCCAGCCATCTCTGAGAAAAATGAGTGACATTATTTGACACATACGCACATACACACACACACACATATACACACACATTTACACACACATACATACACACCCGACAAGGACAAATACGCCGATGTCCTTAAATCGATGAAGGCGGCCGAAAGTCTCTCGGCCCTTGGGCAGGATGTGCGTAGCGTAAGACGCACCAATACGGGAGAGATGCTCCTGGTGCTGAAGCGAGGCGCACAATCAAGTGCAGTATATAAGGCCTTGGCCCAAGAGGTCCTTGGTGAGGGCGCCCAAATCAGGTCGCTAGGTGCGGAAACAACTCTCCAGTGCAAGCACTTGGACGAGTTCGCGACCGCAGAAGACGTCGTCGCAGCCGTCAAGGAGCAATGCGGCGTCACAATCGAGCGGGCCTCTGTGCGATTGAGGGACGGACCCTCTGGCACCCAAGTAGCCTACCTCAGGCTACTGAATGCGGATGCCAAAATGGTAACCGAGAAAGGGAAGCTGAAGATCGGCTGGTCGGTATGCCCTATTAGTATACCCCAGCCGCCTTCAGTGGATAAGTGCTATCGGTGCCTAGAATCCGGCCATAAAGCTTACGAATGCAAAGGCATAGACAGGAGCAAGCTATGTCGTCGATGCGGCGAGGAGGGACATAAAGAGCGGGGGTGCACTAAGGCATATAAGTGCCTTATCTGCACCGCTAAGAAGCAAGCCCATAAACATGCTATGGGCGGACCTTCGTGTCCCTTCGGCGAGTTAAATAAGAAGAAGCCGTGAGAGTCACACAGCTAAATCTTAACCATTGTGCAGCAGCCCAACAGCTGCTGTGGCAGTCGGTCTCGGAGTCGAGGACAGATGTCGCCCTCTTATCAGACCCGTACAGCATCCCTGCCGGCAACGGCAATTGGGTGTCGGACGGGTCTGGAATGGTGGCAATCTGTACAACGGGAAGGTTCCCGGTTCAAGAGGTAATACACCCCTCCGTCGAGGGTGTGGCGATTGCCAAGATCAATGGTGTGTTCTATTGCAGCTGCTACGCCCCACCAAGGTGGCCGGAAACCGGTAGTAATAGCGGGAGACTTCAATGCTTGGGCAGTGGAGTGGGGCAGCCGCTGTACAAATAGCAGGGGTCAAGCGCTAATGGAAGCGTTTGCGAAACTCGATACTGTGCTAGCTAATGATGGCTCCGCTAGTACATTCCGTAGAAACGGAGTGGAGGCGTGGATTTATTTGACCTTTGCCAGCCCGAGTCTGGCTCCAGGCATGGAATGGAGGGTAGACGAAGGCTACACCCATAGTGATCATTTAGCAATCCGCTTTAAGATCAACTATGGTGTGCAGCATCCGAGGGCGGGAGATCCCTGTCAGGTACGCGGGTGGAAGTCCAATCACTTCGACAGCGAAGCTTTCACCGCGGCCCTGGGACTGGAGGCCAACACCGACAGTCTAAGCGGGGATGCGCTGGTAGCTGTTCTATCACGCGCGTGCGACGCCACTATGCCGAGAAAAACACTGCCAAGAAACGGTAGATGCCCGGTATACTGGTGGAGTGCCGAGATTGCAGCTCTACGGTCAGCCTGTCTCAGATCTAGACGTAGGATGCAAAGAGCTCGCACCGAGGATGCAAGAGAGAACCGCCGTGAAGTGTTTCGAGCTGCGAAATTGGCCCTTAACAAGGCTATTAAAAGCAGCAAGAGAGCGTGTTTCGACAACCTGTGTGAGAGTGCCAACGCGAATCCGTGGGGTGACGCCTACCGGATTGTGATGGCCAAGACCAAACGGGGCTCCTCACCCCCAGAACGGTCTCCGGACCGGTTGGCAACGATTATCGAAGTACTCTTCCCGTCTCGAGCCACAAGCCCCTGGCCACCTGCACTACGAGACAGTGCGGGCACGGTTGAAATGGTGGCTCCAGTGACGAACGAAGAACTACTCGCAGTGGCTAAATCCCTAGCAATGAACAAAGCTCCAGGGCCGGATGGAGTTCCGAACAACGCTCTCAAGGCAGCGATCATAGCGAACCCGAACATGTTCAGGCTAGCTATGCAGAGATGCCTTGACGAGTGCCGTTTCCCCGATAGATGGAAAAGGCAGAAACTGGCGCTGTTGCCGAAGCCCGGGAAGCCGCCAGGCGACCCATCGGCGTACAGACCAATCTGTCTGATAGACACGACTGGCAAACTGCTTGAGAGGATCATCCTCAACAGGCTCACCCCGTACGCGGAAGGTACGGACGGTCTGTCAAGCAACCAGTTTGGCTTTCGGAAGGGTAAGTCCACAGTGGACGCTCTCAACTCAGTGATAAATACTGCCGAGATAGCGATCCAACGAAAAAGGCGAGGTATTCGATACTGTGCGTTAGTGACACTTGACGTGAAGAACGCATTCAACAGCGCAAGCTGGGATGCCATCGCGCTTTCTTTTTACACCGGCTTAGCCTACCGGTGGGTCTGTACCGGATCCTGGAAAGTTACTTCCAAAACCGCGTACTGCTATACGAGACCGATGCCGGTCAGAAAAGGGTTCCGATTACCGCCGGAGTCCCGCAGGGCTCGATCCTAGGCCCGGTGCTATGGAACCTCATGTATGACGGGGTTCTGAGACTGAAGTTCCCTCCTGGGGTCAAGATCGTCGGCTTTGCCGACGACGTAACCTTGGAGGTCTACGGGGAGTCAATTCCTGAGGTAGAACTAACCGCAGAACACGCGATTAGCACGGTGCAGGAATGGATGAGCGCGAGAGGCCTGGAGCTCGCTCATCATAAGACGGAGGTAGTTATCGCCAACAACCGCAAGTCGGCACAACATGCAGTTATCCACGTGGGAGAAGTCGCGATCACTTCACAGCGAAGTCTGAAGTCTCTCGGAGTCATTATAGACGACAAGCTGACCTTCGGCAGCCATGTCGACTATACGTGCAAGAGAGCGTCGACTGCTGTTGCGGCACTATCGAGAATGATGTCCAACAGCTCAAAGGTGTGCGCCAGTAGACGTAGGTTACTGGCAGGCGTTGCCGTATCTATCCTCAGGTACGGCGGCCCGTCATGGTCAAGAGCACTGAGGGTAACCAGTTACCTACAGAAACTGGAGAGCACCTACCGCGTGATGTGCCTCAGAGTGATATCTGCCTACCGCACGGTATCACACGATGCATCCTGCGTGATAGCGAGCATGATGCCAGTCGGGCTGGTCATTCGGGAAGATGAGGAGTGCTTTGAGCTACGTGGAAATAGGGGAGCCCGCGAGCGCACCAGGGTGACCTCGGTCGCCAGATGGCAGCGTGAGTGGGACAACTCCTCGGAAGGTAGGTGGACCCACCGGCTGATACCTAGCATATCGAGCTGGGTGGGAAGACCCCATGGGGAAGTTCACTTCCACCTGACACAATTCCTGTCAGGCCATGGCTGTTTCCGTCAGTACCTCCACAGGTTCGGGCACGCGGAGGTCCCAGTCTGCCCGGACTGCCCAGGTGTAGATGAAACTGCTGAACACATACTGTTCGTATGTCATCGGTTCGACGCCGAAAGAAGAGCAATGCTTGACGTCTGTGGCTGGGACACAACCCCTGATACCCTTATTCAGCGGATGTGTCAATCGGTGGAGAAGTGGAACGCAGTCTCGGCTGCTACTATCCAGATTGCCAGTAGGCTACAGGTAATCTGGCGAACCGAGCAACAGACGACGGGCACGGCTAACTAGTGATTGGTTAGCTGGAGCGAAAAAGGCCAAGCGCGAAAAAGAGAGTGAATGGTCTGTTCATGCCGAGGCAGGTTGGCGCAGCGAATGGCAACCGCGTAAGGGGTAAACCCAGCCACCCCGAAGCAAGACAGAAGAGTGAGTGTATAGGCGTATAAGTGGACTGCCTCATGCCAAGACGGGAGGGTCGTAGCGTAGTATGTTGGAACTAAGCTATCGATGCCTCATGGCGTGGCAGAGGAGTGAAAGGGTGAGCATCCAAGTCAGTCTCACACTGCATGTTAAGGGTGAGCATAAAAGTCAGCCTCACAGGTTGGTAGAGGCTAGCACAAAAGTCAGCCTAGCAAGGAATGAAAAAGGTAAGCACAAAAGTCAGCCTCGCATGGTATGTCAGAAGTGGGGCCTAAGAAAAATGTCCCACATGGGATGCCAGAGGGAGTGACAAAGGTACAATAGAGTGGCACGATTGAGAGTGAATCAGGTGATAGGGTGAGCACCCAAGTCAGCCTCACATGGATGGGTAGGGCGAGCACAAAAGTAAGCCTAGCAAGGAATGAGTAAGGTGAGCACACAAGTCAGCCTCGCATGGAACGTAAAAGGTGAGCACAAAAGTCAGCCTCATGTGGGAGTGTTTGAGAGTGATTCAAAGTGTGATTGAGAGAGCACCCAAGTAAGCCTCATACAGGATGTATGATCGCGTGAGTGAGAGTGAATGAGTACATTTAGTACAGCCATCCCCCCAGAAGTAATACCGAGAGGTAGTTCCTGGGAGGAATGATGGCGGAGCCCAATGGAGTTTAGTCGGTATTAATGGCTGGTCACCATTCGAGTCCGACACGCCCCCAGTGCACCCCGTGTGGTAGATTGGACCCTACCGTTAGCACGTGTACTGGGCTAGGACATAAAGGTCTTCTCCATTGTAAAAAAAACAAACACATACATACACACACATACAGACTTTTTCCGACCTCGACGAACTGAGTCGAATGGGATATGACACTCGGCCCTCTGGGCCGGGATTAGGTTGACGTTTTTTAGAGTGATTGCATAACCTTTCTATATGAGAAAGGCAAAAATGTGCCAAAATCCAAAAAAGTGAATCGTCGTCAAATTTTTTTCGAGTTTGCATCAAATCTCGACGTTTCATGCACCTTGAACACATTTAGCATCAAAAATAAAAATTCTATTTTTAATTTTTCCTATAGTTTATATGAGAAATTTCTGAGTGGCCGCACTCTGAAACCCGTAATTCCGGAACCAGAATTCCGATCGATCCAAAATTCAATAGCAGCCGATGGGAAGGTTGCACCTTTCATTTGAGACTAAGTTTGAACAAATCGGTCCAGCCATCTCTGAGAAAAATGAGTCACATTATTTGACACATAGGCACATACATACATACATACACATACACATATACACACACATACACATACACATACACACATACACACACATACAGACTTTTTCCGATCTCGACGAACTGAGTCGAATGGGATATGACACTCGGTCCTCCGGACCGGGATTAGGTTGACGTTTTTCAGAGTGATTGCATAACCTTTCTATATGAGAAAGGCAAAAACGTAAGGGCGATACTTCAATGCTGATAGGTGGGACCGAAAAAGTAAACAATCGCCAAAGGGGCGATACTATCATTTTGTCAATTTCAATAGCAAAAACAAATTTTAATTTAATAATTTCAAATACTTAATGAAGTTTTGGGTTTCGATCACTGAATCATGCAATCTAGGATGTAAAAAAACACAATAGTTCTAGGAAATAAAACCAAGGCTCGAAATATTCACTGTTGATTTTCCTTGAATGGTGTCACTGCTAGTATCGCCCTTTTCTAGAAAAAGCGTTGATTTCTTAGTTCTCAGTCGCGTTGGAAATTTGAGTAAAGTATAAACATCACATCGATTCAAAAAAAAATCGATTTTTTGTCTCAGTACAATATATAACCCCTTTAGGAAAATTCAGTTTTCCCACCACAATGCATTGATTGAGGAATTTAGATATTTTATTAACAGAGCATTAGCAATAATTCGTTTATCTGTCTATTTATCGTGGGCCATTTTTTCGCTTTCCTATTGATTTGGTTTGAGATTTCTAGCTCTGATGTTGTCCTATGCTGATTTGAGCGATTCTCTGAGTCCTGCCACTATCCCATGTAGTATGTGTTATCAAAAACATCGCGAAGCATCAAGCTCTAAATGTTCTCAAACGATATAATATCCAAAGAGAGCGGTAAGAGTTATAAGAAATGTCTCATCACACTGTTAGGTGGATTAAAAGCGTTTTTAATAAAAAAAATTCTGAATCCGTTGAAGAATTTTTTTTAGTTTTTAACTACATGACTGAAAAAACTCATTTTAATTGAACACCTGTTATTAGGCTTACAGGAGAAAAACCAGGACAAATCAAGCTTTTTCCTCAACTTCCCAGGACATCAGGACAGTCAATGAAAAACCAGGACATGTCCTGGGAAACCTGGACGTATGGTCACCCTACAGTAATGATGATGATTTTCCCAGACGGTTCGTTTACGAGAGGTTTTTATTTGTTATTTTGTAATTTGTAATTTTATTGAGCACGATAACCTGTTAGTACAGACTTTGAATCAGGTCACGGAAGTTATTTGGCATTAGGATAAGCGATAATAATTCGATTCAAGGATACTACTGGGAAGTCACCTTTAGAAAAAGTCGATGTCGAAGTAAAATTTGGAACTATGCACGCATGCACTTAAGAGATAGCGTGATATCAGGAGCTGCGATTTCACTTCAACGCTTTTTTGTGAAAAGGGCGATACTAACAAATGTAAACAGAAGGCTTTTTCATACATGCGAATGAGGGCTTTGAAACGCAACAAATTAACCTAAAAATTTGGATTCTACGATATTGCTTTCTTAAACTACAGCAAAAAATACAACGGGCGAAACTGTATTTTTGTTTGTTTATTTAATGTTTCGCGCTCCACGCTCCATGCAAACAAATAGGGCGATACTTTTTTTGCTAGCAGTTTAGAGGCAAAACTGTTTTTTTTTTCGTATTTTTTTTAGGATTATCAAGATGATACCAGCTGTAAATAGTAACAATGATCGCTATTGAAAAAACCCGGACGAAATCGGTGGTGTAAAACGGTAGTTATTGTAAAAACCTGTTTTAATCCACCTAGCGGTGCAATTGTGCCTTTCTCATTTCCCTAAACTATGGCACGGAGGCTTTTTATGTTCAACATAATTGTGGAAATGTCCATTACATTCTTAGTACACTTTGCACTTATACACAATGGCATGCCAGCCACGAACTTGGTGAGCTACGTGTCGATGGTGAAACACTTGAAACAAAAAATATCATACTCCATTAGCCTAATCAGCATTAGATCAATGTTATCTGCTTGCTAACTCATTTTGTCATGCGGGGGTGTATGTGAGGAGGGCGAAAGTCCCATGAACGAACGACTCCCCAGCTTAAATTGGTATGCTTTGTGATATAGTGGTGGTTTAAAGATGATGGGGTTGAAAGGGAGGGGTATGAGGGCTGGATGGGGTGGTGGTCTGAGGGGTGATTTAAGGAGATTTTTAAAGGAGGGGAGTGAACAGTAGAGGGGGGGTGTAACCCCTCTCCGTAAACCATCAACTACGCCCCTGTTAAAATCCAGAAACCTTATGCGAGTCGAAAAAAATTATTAGGTTGCCGTTTTTCAGAGTGATTGCATAACCTTTCTATATGAGAAAGGCAAAAATGTGCCAAAATCCAAAAAAGTGAATTGTCGTCAAATTTTTTTTCGAGTTTGCATCAAATCTCGACGTTTCATGCACCTTGAACACATTTAGCATCAAAAATAAAAATTCTATTTTTAATTTTTCCTTTAGTTTATATGAGAAATTTCTGTGTGGTCGCACTCTGAAACCCGTAATTCCGGAACCAGAATTCCGATCGATCCAAAATTCAATAGCAGCCGATGGGAAGGTTGCACCTTTCATTTGAGACTAAGTTTGGACAAATCGGTCCAACCATCTCTGAGAAAAATGAGTGACATTATTTGACACATAGGCACATACATACATACATACACATACACATACACACACACATATACACACACATACACACACACATACACACATACATACACACACACATACAGACTTTTTCCGATCTCGACGAACTGAGTCGAATGGGATATGACACTCGGCCCTCCGGACCGGGATTAGGTTGACGTTTTTCAGAGTGATTGCATAACCTTTCTATATGAGAAAGGCAAAAATGAGCCAAAATCCAAAAAAGTGAATAGTCGTCAAATTTTTTTTCGAGTTTGCATCAAATCTCGACGTTTCATGCACCTTGAACACATTTAGCATCAAAAATAAAAATTCTATTTTTAATTTTTCCTATAGTTTATATCAGAAATTTCTGTGTGCCCGCACTCCGAAACCCGTAATTCTGGAACCAGAATTCCGATCGATCCAAAATTCAATTGCAGCCGATGGGAAGGTTGCACCTTTCATTTGAGACTAAGTTTGGGCAAATCGGTCCAGCCATCTCTGAGAAAAATGAGTGACATTATTTGACACATACGCACATACACACACACACACATACACACACATACACACACATACACACACATACATACACACATACATACACACATACACACACATACAGACTTTTTCCGATCTCGACGAACTGAGTTGAATGGTATATGACACTCGGCCCTCCGGGCCGGGATTAGGTTGACGTTTTTCAGAGTGATTGCATAACCTTACTATATGAGAAAGGCAAAAACGTAAGGGCGATACTTCAATGCTGATAGGTGGGACCGAAAAAGTAAACAATCGCCAAAGGGGCGATACTATCATTTTGTCAATTTCAATGGCAAAAACAAATTTTAATTTAATAATTTCAAATACTTTATGAAGTTTTGGGTTTCGATCACTGAATCATGCAATCTAGGATGTAAAAAAAACACAATAGTTCTAGGAAATAAAACCAAGTCTGGAAATATTCACTGTTGATTTTCCTTGAATGGTGTCACTGCTAGTATCGCCCTTTTCTAGAAAAAGCGTTGATTTCTTAGTTCTCAGTCGCGTTGGAAATTTGAGTAAAGTATAAATATCACATCGATTCAAAAAAAAAATCGATTTTTTGTCTCAGTACAATATATAACCCCTTTAGGAAAATTCAGTTTTCCCACCACAATGCATTAATTGAGGAATTTAGATATTTTATTAACAGAGCATTAGCAATAATTCGTTTATCTGTCTATTTATCGTGGGCCATTTTTTCGCTTTCCTATTGATTTGGTTTGAGATTTCTAGCTCTGATGTTGTCCTATGCTGATTTGAGCGATTCTCTGAGTCCTGCCACTATCCCATGTAGTATGAGTTATCAAAAACATCGCGAAGCATCAAGCTCTAAATGTTCTCAAACGATATAATATCCAAAGAGAGCGGTAAGAGTTATAAGAAATGTCTCATCACACTGTTAGGTGGATTAAAAGCGTTTTTAATAAAAAATTCTGAATCCGTTGAAGATTTTTTTTTTCGTTTTTCAACTACATGACTGAAAAAACTCTCATTTTAATTGAACACCTGTTATTAGGCTTACAGGAGAAAAACCAGGACAAATCAAGCTTTTTCCTCAACTTCCCAGGACATCAGGACAGTCAATGAAAAACCAGGACATGTCCTGGGTAACCTGGACGTATGGTCACCCTACAGTAATGATGATGATTTTCCCAAACGGTTCGTTTTCGAGAGGTTTTTATTTGTTATTTTGTAATTTGTAATTTTATTGAGCACGATAACCTGTTAGTACAGACTTTGAATCAGGTCACGGAAGTTATTTGGCATTAGGATAAGCGATAATAAACCTTTAGAAAAAGTCGATGTCGAAGTAAAATTTGGAACTATGCACGCATGCACTTCAGAGATAGCGTGATATCAGGAGCTGCGATTTCACTTCAACGCTTTTTTGTGAAAAGGGCGATACTAACAAATGTAAACAGAAGGCTTTTTCATACATGCGAATGAGGGCTTTGAAACGCAACAAATTAACCTAAAAATTTGGATTCTACGATATTGCTTTCTTAAACTACAGCAAAAAATACAACGGGCGAAACTGTATTTTTGTTTGTTTATTTAATGTTTCGCCCTCCACGCTCCATGCAAACAAACAGGGCGATACTTTTTTTGCTAGCAGTTTAGAGGCGAGTTTTTTTGTATTTTTTGCGATTATCAAGCTGATACCAGCTGTAAATAGTAACAATTATCGCTATTGAAAAAAACCCGGACGAAATCGGTGGAGTAAAACGGTAGTTATTGTAGAAAAAACGTAAGGGCGATACTTCAATGCTGATAGGTGGGACCGAAAAAATAAACAATCGCCAAATGGGCGATACTATCATTTTGTCAATTTCAATAGCAAAAACAAATTTTAATTGAATAATTTGAAATACTTTATGAAGTTTTGGGTTTCGATCACTGAATCACGGTAAAAACGCTTTTAATCCACCTAACAGTAAGATGAGACATTTCTTATAACTCTTACCACTCTCTTTGGATATTATATCGCTTGAGAACATGTAGAGCTTGATGCTTCGCGATGTTTTTGATAACACATACTACATGGGATAGTGGCAGGACTCAGAGAATCGCTCAAATCAGCATAGGACAACATCAGTGCTAGAAATCTCAACCCAAATCAATGGGAAAGCGATAAAATGGCCCTTAAAATAGACATACAAACGAATTATTGCTAATGCTCTGTTAATAGAATATTTAAATTCCTCAATAAATGCATTGTGGTGGGAAAACTGAATTTTCCTAAAGGGGTTATATATTGTACTGAGCCAAAAAAATCATTTTTTTTTAATCGATTTGAAATTTATACTTTACTCAAATTTCCAACGCGACTGAGAACTAAGAAATCAACGCTTTTTCTTGAGAAAAGCGATACTAGCATTGACACCATTCAAAGAAAATCAACAGTGAATATTTCCAGACTTGGTTTTTTTTATATATTATTTTCTATTTGATTATATTGTTTTGTTTGCATTACAATTCTAATTTAGTATATTGGGTGTTCAGTCACAAGTGGTGACTTTTCATCCTTATTGTTTACATGATTTAGTTAATTATTATTAAGTTATAATATGCTTTCGCAGTTGTTTTTTTCAGTAGGATGTTTTAAACCTACTTGTCTTCTGAATAAGGAGCTAAACAAATCTTATAAAATAACTGATAAACTATAAAGAGAGCTAATCGTTGCACTTGAAGATTGCAACGATTTTTGTCGGAAGTTGCTTATAATACTGTTCGTCATAATTTCTAATGTTTCTATGTTTGCAAGTCTGTGCAACTCATTTGTACTAAACCAGGGAGGACGCTTCAAAATCATTTTCAGAATTTTATTCTGAATCCTTTTAAAAAAACGGCTTTAATCCACCTAACAGTGTGATGAGACATTTCTTATAACTCTTATCACTTTCTTCGGATATTATATCGTTTGAGAACATTTAGAACATGATGCTTCGCTATGTTTTTGATAACACATACTATATGGGATAGTGGCAGGACTCAGAGAATCACTCAAATCAGCATAGAACAACATCAGTGCTAGAAATCTCAAACCAAATCAATGGGAGAGCGAAAAAATGACCCATAAAATAGACATACCAACGAATTATTGTTAATGCTCTTTTAATAAAATATCTAAATTGTGGTGGGAAAACTGAATTTTTCTAAAGGGGTTATATATTGTACTGAACCAAAAAAAATCTATTTTTTTTAATCGATTTGAAGTTTATACTTTACTCAAATTTCCAACGCGACTGAGAACTAAGAAAATTGAAATCGCAGCTCCTGATATTTTTCTAAAGGTGACTTCCCAGTAGTATCCTTGATTTGAATTATTATCGCTAATCCTAATGCCAACGAACAAATAAAAACCTCTCGAAAACGAACCGTTTGGGAAAATCATCATCATTACTGGAATTTTCATTTTCACGAACCTTTTCGATAACCTTCCGTCACTTGCCTTAATGCACTGGGTGCACAGTGCTCTGAAAATCTAGCGAAATCGTCTTAGGGCACCAGCGGGTCTAATTCAGAGCCATCTGCGCGGCGAGTTAAATCTGTACAGAATTCTAAAAATCAATTTCTATTCCATAATTTTTAGTTCAGCAATTCGAGAGATCGTGCTCACCGCAAGCCATAAAAAATAGACTACGTTGTGAAGCGATGGTCACTATTTATTAAAAAATCACGGTTAAACAAAAAATCAAACAATTAAAAAATTTCAAATAGTTTATAATTTTCACAAACTTATTAGGAAAAATTGTTTAATAAGCTTTCGTAATATTGTGTAGGAAAAAAGCTGAAAATTTCAGTATTTTCTCCATCTGCAACATATAAACCCTTAAGTATACCAATTAATTGGTATACGAACTGGAACAGGTTCGCCAAATTTTGGAAGAAGTCTATAAAATAACCCCTTGAAAGCTACCTAAAAATAATTGCATCGAAGCAATAAAAAAATCCCCGAAAATGAAATGTACCTATTAATGCGAAACACAGTGAATAATAATACAATAAAGACCCATTTTTATCAATCTCATGGTGTATTTTAGGCTGACAAAATGGGGACAGTGACAAAATCGGTCAATTTTTTTTCTTTATAATAGACTGAAGCTGTTAAAATATTCTTCCCGTCCCTTGATGTAGTCTGATAGCTATTTCTGATTATGATTAACTTTTTATTTTTGCATATTTCCATCTTCATGATAAGGAAAACATGCTCAAGAAAGGATTTACTCGAATTCAGTCTTGTTCGTCTGCTAGAGCCCATCAAACATGTGTCATATTTGGCTGATAAAATCGGGGTTTCAATGTATTATAATAGATATTCAGCATTCGAAGAAGTTTCTTGTGAACGAGTGTAGAACGACTTTGTTTCTACTTACTTGAAGTCAGCGGCGTAGCCAGAAATTCGGTTTGGTGGAGGTTTGGTGAAAATCGATCATACTGTCCAAACGGCATAATTCCGAAACTGTAATTTTTGAAGTTTTAAAATTATGCAGAATTTTTCAGAAAATAGTAACAGAGTTCGTGTCTTTAGCGAATTTGTTGAGACTTTATTGTAGTCATGAATATTAACCTGAGAAAATTCACCATAAATACTTCTTGGACGATATACCGTCAAAATTATTTTATCAAATGATGCGCTATTTAACGTTTGTAAAACTCATTGAAGATACTAAACCTCCGAAATTAGCGGTTTCAAAATGATGCTGTCTTGACCTTAAATTACTGTTTTTAAACATTTGACCTATACATATAATTGGTCATACAACAAAAATCAAATGCTCATCAAAATCGATCAGGACCTGCTAGAGTCGAATGGAAATCGTCATTTTTTCATAAATTTCTCTCTACATTCCGAAAGTGTTATCCTCGTTATTAATCATATTACGTTTTCGTCTCAACTCGACGCATTCCCAAAATAAAAACCTGTTTTAATCCACCTAGTGGTGCAATTGTGCTTGTCTCATTTGTCCAGACAACGATTCCATGGCTGGTTATGCTCAATACAATGGTGGAAATGAATATTACATATTCAGTACGATTTGCACATACATACAATAGATCGACAGCCACGATCTTGAGATACTATGTGATACTGAAACACCGCTTGAAACCAGCGGCGGATCATGGAGAAAGATACGGGAGGTCCAGGTTCTGCCGAAAATTTTCAACTTGTTAAGAAATTTTAAACTAGTTTTAATTTTAAAGTAGCAACCCCTCACTGCATACTCCCTCCGGGCCGGTATGATTGACGATTTTTGGAGTGATTGCATAACCTTTCTATATGAGAAAGGCAAAAATGTACCAAAGTCCAAAGAAGTCAATTTTTGTCAAACATCTCAATGTTTCATGCATTTTAAAGTCATTTGGCATCAAAAATACAAATTTGATTTTGAAAATATTTCATTTCAGTTTATATGGGAATTTGCTGTGTGATTGCACTCTTTAACTCGTAACTCCGGAACCGGAGGTCCAATCAATAAAAAATTCAATAGCAGCCGATGGGAACGTTGTACCTTACATTTGAGACTAACTTTGTGCAAATCGGTTCATCCATCTCTGAGAAACAGAGGTCACATTTTTTCCACATACACACACAGACATTTTCCGATCTCCACGAACTCAGTCGATTGGCATGTGACAAACTGCTCTCCGGGTCGGGATTAGATTGACGAATTTTAGAGTGAATGAGAAAGGCAAAAACATGTTTAGCAAATGGTGAAAGTTATGCATTTTTTTGGTGAGCAGTTCTATGTTTCATAGAGATTAAATCAATTTTAACTTCGCTTCCTATTAAATAAAGACCCATATTACAGTACATCTCTACAAAAACGAGATCAATTTGAAAATAAATCTGAGTATTATGATTGATTACAGTACTCTGGAATTTTCTATTAAAATGTTTTCAGGCAGGAATTTGATATTGATGCTATTAGACAACTGTGAAATCAAGACCAATAGATCAGTTACATATCAGGACCCCATTTCAATAATTTATCAAAAGTCCTGATGATGTTTACAACAACAGGTTATCAATCTACGGATCAGATAATTGTTATTGTAATATTGAATAAAATCAGTCTGCATCAATAAATTTTCAACTTCAATCCAATTTTTTTTTGGTGTGGTGGGTGGGGGGTTGTATGGTGTTAAACCCGAAAACCTTCTCTTGGCTACGCCTTTCGCTTTTCATTTTCCGATATGTTTCAGATCGATCCGATGGTTATAAGTTAGAAAAATTGCAGTCAGAAGGTTCGTACAAATGAACATTTTTGTACTGATAAGTTATCAAGTTCCTTCCAGACAACTTGGAAGTGTTCGGTGATTATTTCTAGCGGTTGTAGATAGTAAAATGAAATACAAAATTCGTTTTATCGAAATAATGTTTAGCTTATTTCAATGGATTATTACTATATTGAACAATAAATAGGCGACAAAAGGTAATCCACAAACAACAAGCCATAACCTTTAAAGTATTCAAAATAGATATTTGAAGTCTTCAGTAAAGTTATTCGCAAAAGTAAGGGCTACCAATTTGCTGAAGGCATCATTTCGATATAATCACTTCCAAGAAAATTTGTGAAAATATCTCACTCATAGGGGGATTAATCAGCAAAAGCACAATACCAAAAGAAAGGGCATATTGCCTCCATTAAATTCTCCGAAGATACTATTGACCTAAAATAAGCCGTTTTGGAGTTAATAATAGATTACATGTTTTGGTCATATTTCTGGCAATGGGAAATGATAAAAATCTTTCGTCCGCATTCAATGTTTAATATCTCTTTTGATAATAGTCCGATTTCGACAATCTATACCTTGTTCGAAAGGTATTCGTTAAAGCTGTCTAAAAACATATAAATTGTTAAGCTATATTGTCAATTTCGGCAGATAATATGAAAAAACTGCAAAAAACGCCATTTTTACGCATTCAAACATTCATATCTTGGAAACTAAATATCAGAATCAAAAACAAATTAATAGCGTTCATACTGTTTTTTAGTTCTTTCATTTAAAATTGGTTTGGATAAGATCGGTTCAGCCATTGCTGAGAAACACGAATGAGAATTTGTCCGTTACATACACACACACAGACACACACACACACACACACACACACACACACATACACACACACACAGACATTGTCCCAAATCGTCGAGCTGAGTCGATTGGTATATAAGACTCGGCCCTCCGGGCCTCGGAAAAAATCTTGAAAGTTTGAGCGAATTCTATACATTTCTTTTATAAGAAATGTAAAACCTAAAACGTGAATCATGCCATATTTATCGATAACATATGAAATAGTTTCAATTTGAGTGTTTCATTACAAGACTTATCATACATTCACATTAATAAATAAATCTAATCAATCGTGAATGTTGCATAGGTTATAGTGTCATTGGTGTTATCACTTCTTATTCGAAAAAGTTGTTGATCATGCACAATCCCATAAAGAATAAGATGGTAGATTCCATATATGAAAATGCTTTGTAAGATTGAGAAAAATCCTTTTTATTTGACATCCAATATGCCTACACTGGTCAAATTACGGTTGAGATATTGAACAATTCAAAAAATGTAGCAAAGTTTGATGGTTTGAAGCATTTACTAAAAATATTATATCTCAGCCCCTCGACCAAATTTTCATAACATTTGTTCATGAAAATTTGTGCAATGAATAGTACTTTCCAAAAATGCCTTTGGTTTATTGGAAAAAATTGTTGACATTCGTTTCGTGTGGATGTTCTTCCAAATTAACCAAAAAAATATTTTTTTCCATGATTAAGAGGTTCTATAATTAACCCTTTCATGCCAAACTTTTTTCTTGTGCATATAGGGTTTCAAAACTATTTTTTTTGAGAACGGTGAGATCAAGAAACACGAAAAGCCTTTTTTTTCATAAAGATAGGTACTTCTCTTGCAGTGCTAGAAGTTGCTCAATTTTTACCCTCCAATGCTCAATACAATGCTCCTAGAATATTTACAAAACTCCAATTGCCTGGAAACGTTACCGTTATAGTCTAAATTAACAAGTTTTATCAATTTTCAAAAATATTGCACCATAACAAAGTTATATGAAAAATTTATTTTCCGTCGTCAACGTAAACTGTCCCTGGCAGCACTGCTCCATCGGAATCCAATCAGACTAATTGCAATAACTTCAGTTCTAGAGCTGATCCTTGTAATTGTTAATGCTCAAATAAAAGGCAATAGTCACATTTATTAGCCTCACTTGTTCTTGTGAGTAAATCTTGCATCAATTAAAAGTAATAGCTGATTAAAAACGTTGTTGTCCACAAAGAACATGGGCATGAATGGGTTAATATAAGGACTTTTTGCAAAAAACTTTTAAATGAGATTTATTCTCTAAGGTCCACAGAAATATAAAAATAATATTTTAAAAATAATTAGGCTTTGAAAAAGTTGCGAAAACCACTTATATACGACAATTTTGCTCAAAAATGACTACAAAAGCGCTTAAAATATGCTTATCTTTCATTATAGGGTTGAGCACCATGACCTTTCGAACATTGATTTTTTTTGGGACAGCCTAATGCCCATGTCGTTTACAAACAACAATGTTTTGGAACAGCAGTAAGAAATGCTAATTACTGTAAATTTAACCCTTGATTTCAGTACTAATAATTTCAAGTATTATTCATAGAACTGAGATTATCGCAATTACCGTGATTAGATTTCGTTGGAACAGTGCTGCCAGGGATTGTTTCAGTGAACGGCGAAAACTAAATTTTACTATATCTTCGTTATCTTAAAATATTATTGAAATCTGCTATAGCCTATTAATTTACACTGTCAACGACAATCTTTCCCGTGCAATCGGACTTTTATAAATGTGAGAAAAATTGAATTGAGTATATGAAGATAGAAATTGAATGGATTCTAGTATTGCTAGAGAAGTAAATTCACGTAAAGACAACTTCTTAGCACTGTTCCGTATTTAAGGAGCATTTTTATATTGTAGCTGTAGTTGTAGGTTAAACCTTTGAAATGTGATTTAAAATACTATAAAGGCTATTTTAAACGCTCATTCAGCTGGCTGACTCTAGGCATAGTAATAGTTGACCAAAGACTAAAGGTAGTAATAAGACTAAATGTGCTTAATCGTTGTCTTGCGTATATTTGAGATGGTAAACAAACATGTATCAAACAGTTACGTTTGCTATTGTATACTCGATCTGTGTGTGAGAATCACTAATGATATGCTCTTACCATTGAAATGGAGTAAAGCACAACATTGTAGAATACAAACATTCGAAATACAAATGGTTACAGGTATACCTCGATTTAACATACTCACGATTTAACATACCCTCGATTTAACATATTTCGATTAAACGTAATTTTTACCTCGATTTAACATACATGCAATTTTTTTAAATTTTTTTAATGTCAATGTTACTAAAACGAAATGTAAAAATCAATATCAATTTTATTCTATGATCCACTTCCAATGCTTAAAGAAACATAATTTATTTTCGTTTTTTCGCTAGATTATGTTTAAGATTCTGAGATACAAAAACATTCTTATTTTGATACCGCACACCAACATGAATACACGAATTTGTGCTTCAAGTTATTTCGATATAATAGTTTTATAGGTTTTTATGTGTAATCTAAAAATAGATAACTGGAAAGATATGGTTGATGGAAGGTATAGGGCGGTGACAAGATATTGGCGGACGGTGAGTCCCTCTAATAGGCATTGGGGCTGTAGCGGTTATTACGAAACTGTTGGAAATTTGTAATGAAGTCATGACAGTTCCTCGATGGTAATGCACCCAACTAGAGTTTGAAAGAACGTAAGCACGATTCCTGCTAAAGATAATATCTTTTCTTTGGCTGTATTGAACAGGTGACTTTCTCAGTGGATGTGGACATTTTTCGTTGCGTTGCGTTGTGACGATGATTTTGGCGTATTGCACACTGAGTTCATCATGTTTGACTGCTGATTATCTAATAAGAGTTGCTTAGGAAATGGTAGGTAGGAATTCATACCAATCCGACCCACATTAAAACCTCAACAGCATGATAGCCATCATTGCCGGCCGCCCCCATCTTCATCGTTCGCGGGGAAGGATAAAGGATAAGGTAGACAGGAAGTGTTGATGCTCCACCTACTTAACGGAAGGACTACGATTCATCAGTCTCTTCCATAGGTGTCGCGGAGTTGGTAGTTTGGAAGGGTATCAGGTCTAGGATTCGCTCCAAGCAAGCGATGCGACCTATAAAGTATATTTTATTAGGTAGTTGTTTAGTTAGTCTTCGAGTGCACGGTGACTCGAAAAAGAAAAGATCTTGTTTAGTTTTTGGTTCTTTTTAAACTCTGGGCAGCCGGCTACCGAGAGTATCCTATGTTCCCTAAACAAAAGCAATTTGAACTCCACACAGCCGACCGTGGGAGTATTGCCTAGGTTAGCTAATCTTATCTGCGTAATGGGCCGGATCACTATTTATTGAAACAGTATTTAGACGGAATTTGTTACTTCTTCTCTACGATATATTTATTGGCTTGAAAACTACCGAATGATAACACATTATACAGGCAAAGATAGCGCGAGATGTTATAAATCATGCAAAGTATTTCTTATTTTCCATCTCGGATTGTTTTTGGAATACAAGTATACGAGCGATAATAACGAACACTGAAGGGAAATATAAAGGATTGTTAACCTGATGCACGGGCTTGTTAGAAATAACGGAGCTTGAAATTAGGTTCATAAAAACAGACGCGGCGAATTTTCAATACGTATTGGCCCGTGATCATCGATACTAGTCAGATCAGTCGTATTGGGGCTGATTTCCGATCAACTATTCATTTTTACGGCAATGTTTTCTCGACTAGATCTGTTCGCACCCTCACATTCTGCTACTATCGGCAGATGGCTGATAGCACCCAGTCGTCGCCGGTCTAAGGACTAAATGTCATCAATAGACTTAGACTCGCGTGGAGGCATGAGATAGGAAACTTGTGAGAACAGATCGTACCAATCACTCGGAGTGATCGGTTGAGTTTATCTTTTTCTCGTTCTGGCCCGTGATTGCCTGGAAAATAAGTGCTCGGCCTACGCCACCCGGATCTTTCTTTCAATCTCGGCCTCAGCCATCCGGCTCCAATCGTATTTCGCTACCCCAGCGATAGTTCACGCGAGTGCAGTGTCAATTCTCCCGATCAGTAGTGCGAATATCAAGTGCAGCGAAAGTCGCTTCCCTACGGGTCCGTCCCACCCCAAGGGGCCGCGGAGCCGCCAAAGGGTCACTCCCGACCCAATTTAGCAAAATTCCAAGCCTACTACGGCATTTCCGCGAGAAAATTGGACATCGAAAGTTGTACCAGGTAACAGGAGCGCAGACTCACAAGTAGGTAAACAACTCGCGCCTCCACCGAAACTTCAACTTCAAATCGATAAACGCGACCGCGCCTCCACCAAACCAAATATTCAAACTAAGTGAAAAACTTGCGTCTCCACCAAATCGAATTTTCAAACCTAGTTAAAAACTTACGCCCCCATTAAATTGCCGACCGTCGGCGATTTGTATGAGTGTGAAGCAGCGAACCCTCGAGTCGAACCGGTACTCGCGTGGGTATTGACTTGCACGAGAGTTTTGTGACGAACCCCACCAACAATAACAAAATGCCGCGCCCCCCTCCCCCCGATTGGGGCGGGGAACCACCCCTTAGTCGATCTCTCCCCGGCTATATGAACTCCGGGGACATAATCGACCAACAGACCCTACTATTAAGGGCAATCGACGAGCCAGGAAACACGGAACAACGTCTCCCCGCCGATCCCTTCCTTATCCTGAAATCGGTACAGGCAGTGCTTAAGACTGACCCCAGAAACCTGGTGAGCGCAACAAAAGAGGCAAAGGGATACAGATACGTATTGAGAACCCGATCCAAGAAAACCTATATAGCACTACAGAAAATGAACCAGCTCATAGGCGACCAAAAGGTGGAGATCATCCCCCACCCAACACTCAACATAGTACAAGGCGTTATCTACGATCCCGACACAAAAGACGTAGAAGAAGCTAGACTTCTGGAAGAGCTGAAGACTCAGGGGGTCACGAACGTTCGGAGAATTACAAAAATGGTCGACAAAAAACCGAACAACACACCACTGGTTATCCTATCATTCTCTGGTTCCATCCTTCCGGAGCACGTGTATATTGGTCTACTGCGCACCAGTATTCGCCCGTACTACCCACTGCCGATGATGTGCTTCAAGTGCGGGCACTTCGGGCACGGCAGTCGTTTCTGCCCCAACCCCGCCGCCTGCCTGAACTGCAGCCAACAACACGAAACATCAAAGGAAAACCCCTTTGTCAACCCAAGCCTCTGTATCAACTGCGGACAAGGACACTCGACACGTAGCCGGGAGTGTCCCAAATTCATTGAGGAGGAAATGATCACCAAAGCAAAAATCGACAACAACATCACCTATCCCGAAGCCAGAGCCCTAATAACCATACGATCGCAAATCCCAACCGATGCCAGTACCATCAAAGGAAACACCAAGGACGACGAAAAGGACACAATCATAGCCCAGCTACAAAAAGAACTAGCAACCCTGAAGGAAAGCACAGCTCAAAGCGCGGAAGACAATAAAGACCAGGTAATCAATATTCTTAAGGAACACTGTGCCAAGCAGGCCAAACAGCTGCAAGCAGCCTCCGCCGAAATAGCCAAACTCCGACAAGCTGTAACCGAGCTCTACAAACATCAGTCCGCTCACCTCTCGGAGAACACCAACGAAAACGCTTTTACGGGAACGAAAGCCAAAAAGGGCAAGTTTATTGAACCAACCTCCGTAGCGGGTACTTCTATCGGCCCATTCAGCCTGTCCGAACCTAGAAGATCCAATCGCCAAAAAGAAAAAGACTCCCGAAAAAGTGGCACTGATAAATCCAGAAGCCCCAACTCCAAAGCAACTCCCGACATGACTCTGCTAACACCCAACAATGACTCCGCAATGTCTTGGTCCCGCTCCAGCTCAACAGCATCACTGAATAACCTAAATCAGGTACACTCATCGGACCCTGACAACCCATTCACCATCTCGGAATAAACACAACAGCTCGCAAACGCCTAACCCGGCAGTCAGCAAACAACAAAAGCAATTAAATTCAACAGCCGAAACAAAACAAACAACCCTCCCGCGTCGACCCCGACCGGGGACGTTCCGGGTCCTCCCGATGCACCCCCGGCGGCTGTTGACGCGGGCCCGGGTTTCACCCAGGCAAGTACTTTTAGACTAAATGCAACAGCAAACAACCGACTGCCCCTAAACCCTTCCAGCCAACACCTACCAGACGGCACCCGGCCGTCAACCATCGATACCCTGAACTACAATCACTCGCCCGACACGCCAACACGATCAATAGCACACAAAGAACTCAACAACTTGGACTCCACCCCCAAAACCCTAGACCACAGCAACATCAACCGTTATCCCCGCCACCCAAGCCCTATAGCCGGATGCTCGTGGCACCCAGTACGGTTTCACTACGGGAACAGCGATTCGAACGAGCCGCAACGGAACATCAATACCTGTTCCACTAGTTCGTCAGCAGAATCCGTTTGTTTGGATTCACACCAGATCAGCAATAACAACAAAAACGCATACATCAAAAAAGCCCCCCTCCTCGCGCCGCCCCCGACTCGGGAGGTGCCGGAAACATCCGATGAGTCCCCGACGGTTGCCGGCGCGGGGAACCCGGGGCTTCCTCGGGTAAGCTCTACCAACCCCATAACCCGACCGGATCTATCTGTCGCACTCTTCTCCTCTACAGAGTCCCACGGTACAAAATCAGCCGCATCATTGCAGAACGCCAGCGTTACCAAAGAAAGCAACAGACTTCAATCCACCTACAACACAACTTGCTCATCGTGCATCAAAAAAGCCCACCTCCCCGCGCCGCCCCCGACTCGGGAAGTGCCCGAGACATCCGAAGAGTCCCCGACGGTTGCCGGCGCGGGGAACCCGGGTCCCTCCCGGGTAAGTTCCCACCATACTATAACTCACCAGATCCCAATTGCTGTCGCCTCTACCCTTTCCACAAAAGCACAAACAGGCCAAACGCTCCCTATAAGCAAAACACCGGCGGTCCCCCCACCGCCGGTTCTACCAACTTCGACAAGGCCCAGCAGCCGACCGGCGAGGAATCGTGGTCCCAACCATAGCTCTGACCCTCTACCCGTACGAACAAACTACACCTTGGCCATCCAGTGGAACACCAACGGCCTGAGAACAAACCTAGGTGACCTCCAACACATGATTGCTCGCTCAGCGCCCATCTGTCTCGCTATCCAAGAGACACACATAAAAGGTGACACGGATCCATCACCGTGGTTCGGGCACCGTTACACCTGGGATTCAGCTAAAGGATCGAACATCTACCAGACGGTCGGCCTAGGAACCAGAGCTGACCTTCCGTCCGAGCTGGTAAAACTGGACACCGACCTGATCGTCGTCGCCAGAAAGATCAATTTTCCCATAAAATGCACGGTGGCATCCATATACATCCCCCAAGAAGTAAAAGACGTCGGAAACAAATTGCGGAATCTGTTCAAGCAACTGCAGACCCCGTTCATACTAATGGGTGACTTCAACGCGCATCACACAGTGTGGGGATCAAAAAGGTGTTGCCATCGTGGCAACGCCATTATCGACGCAGTTGAAGATAGCGATGCCGTGACGCTAAACGATGGCAGTATAACCTTTCTCCGGGGCCGAGCCACATCCGCCATAGACTCAACTATATGCTCTAGCTCCATCGCCGGAGCCTGCGGATGGTCAGTCCTAGCCGACATCGGGAACAGTGATCATCTTCCTATCACAATCTCTCATGGTCGATTGCCCCCATTAACGTCGCGACGCCGCCGTTGGATCTACGATCGAGCGGATTGGCCCACCTACGAAGACAACATTTCGGACGCCCTCGATCGAGACCGCAATTACTCCCCAGAGGAACTCGTAGAAGTTATCACTCAGGCCGCAAAATCATGCATCCCGCGAACTAGCAGAGCACCACCAAACCGGTCAGTTCACTGGTGGAACCCAGAAGTAGCGAAGGCAATTAAAGAACGACGAAAAGCTCTTCGAGCTCTTAAAAATACTCCCCCTGACCATCATCAATGGGATGAGCGATCGGCGGTTTTTCGACATTTTAGGAATCAGGCCAGGCAAGCCATCGCGAAAGCCAAGGAGGCCAGCTGGCCCTTAGTGGCAAAAGAAGACAAAACGGTTTTGCACTATCGCTCAATGGTACCACGACAGTTGAACCTTCCGAAATTGCAAACGAAATCGGGAAGCACTTCGCATTGATCTCGGGGGACTCTTCCCTCCCACCCTCCTTTCTCAAAACGAAGACGGCCACAGAAGCTACTCCTACAATCTTCACGCCAGATGCGAGTCAAAATTACAACATACCTTTCTCCGGGGTGGAACTTGCCACTGCACTAAGCACAGCAAAAGGCAACTCTGCCGGACTCGACGACGTCGGTTATCCCCTGTTAAGACATCTACCTCCAGTTGCCAAGCGAGCGCTACTAGACGGATTCAACAGGATCTGGGGAGGCGAGCCTCTACCAGACAACTGGAGAACCGCCCTCATGATCCCCATCCCGAAGAAATGCGAAGGAACCAGAAGCCCGAATGACTTCCGACCCATCAGTCTCCTCCCCTGCATTGGGAAAACGATGGAAAAAATGGTGAACAGACGCCTGTTAACCCTCCTCGAGGAACAAGATCTTCTTGATCGTCGGCTGTTCGCTTTCCGAAAGGGACTCGGTACAAGTGTTCATTTAGGCTGCCTCGGCGAAACATTAAGCGACGCCATAGCCAACGACCTTCATGCGGACATTGCCATCCTTGATCTCGCCAAGGCATACAACACGGTATGGCGCGAAGGAGTGCTTCGCCAGCTGTATCAATGGGGCATCCGCGGAAACCTCGGCTGCTTCATAAAACAATACCTTAGTGATCGAAGCTTCAGGGTGGGTATCGGAGGAAACCAATCGGACCTACTTTGGGAGGCAAACGGGGTACCCCAAGGATCGGCGCTGGCAGTTACACTATTCCTAGTCAGCATGAACTCCCTCTTTGCCACGCTCCCGAAAGGCATATTCGTATTCATCTACGCAGACGACGTGATTCTTGTAGCGATCGGGAAAACGACCGGCCGCACCAGACTGAAGCTGCAGGCTGCCGTAAACGCCGTTGGTCGGTGGGCCAACTCGGTCGGTTTCAGCATCTCCGCCCCAAAATGCGCTATTTCACACTGTTGCAACTCTTACCACTTAGCCACCCAACGGCCGGTCAAACTCGCTGGAACAGTAATACCATTCCGTAAAGAGCCAAAAATCCTTGGCGTGATAATCGACCGTAAGATGACTTTCCTTCCACATTTTCGACGGGTGAAAAAGGATTGCGAAAGCAGGAAACGTCTTGTCCGCACCATCAGCTCGAGACACCCAAGGTGGAACAGGCAAAGCACACTTAACATCAGCCAGGCCCTCATCCACAGTCGTCTGTTCTATGGCCTTGAAATAACCAGTCGTAACTGGGAGGGTTTAATCGATACCCT
The DNA here is from genome assembly GCF_030247195.1 of Topomyia yanbarensis. Taxonomy (NCBI): domain Eukaryota; kingdom Metazoa; phylum Arthropoda; class Insecta; order Diptera; family Culicidae; genus Topomyia; species Topomyia yanbarensis. Next base: position 106,686,740 of record NC_080670.1, on the reverse strand, counting down.
CGCACCGCTGTATCACGGAGCAATCAGATCAGCCTCAAACCTGCTGCCAAGCACCCCCGCCGAAGCTGCCTGCGTCGAAACTGGCGTCCTTCCCTGTCGGTGGGCAGTGGCAGTAGCCGTTCTAAGACGAGCCATGGGGTTCCTAGAAAAAACATCGGGTGATGAATGCCATCTACTACAGACAGCTAAGAGCATACACACCATGTTTGCGATTGCCCCTCTTCCCACAGTCGCCCAGCAACATCGGGTCAACAACCGCGCATGGCATGAGCGCGGCCCAAACATAGACATCAGTCTGGCTGTATCCACCAGAGCAGGAGATCCTCCCCGGGCTGCCAGAGCCAAATTCCTACAGATGGTCGATCAAAAATACTCAAACCATCTGCACATCTAAACGGACGGCTCGAAACTTGGCGAGGCGGTGGGCGCGGGTGTGAGCGGAATCGGAGCGGGCCTTGCCCGTCGTCTACTCTCCGTGTGTTCCGTGTTCTCCGCGGAAGCCGCCGCCATCGTCATTGCGGTTACCAACAAACCTGAAGACACACCCACAGTGATCTTCTCCGATTCCCTCTCAGTCATCAAAGCGCTGGAATCAGGGGAGTCCAAGCACCCCTATGTCCAAGCCATAGAACAATCCTGTGACTCATTAACTACCATATGCTGGGTACCCGGACACAGCGGAATCCGCGTTAACGAGGATGCTGACCACTTGGCCGCGCTCGGCCGACGCTCTCGCGCCCTGTTCTCTAATGAGGTACCGTCATCCGACATCATCAGGGAATTCAAGGCGAAGACCTCTGAGCACTTCATCACTCACTGGAGGACTCTCCGAGGTTACCCTCAAAAGGTAAAGGGAGACCTCGAAAAGTGGACAGACCGCGAAAACCGAGTCGAACAAAGAGCGCTATCCCGCCTCCGCGTGGGTCATACGAGGCTCACCCATGCCCACACCATTACCCGCGTCGATCCTCCAATATGTACATCTTGCAGCACTAGACTCACGGTGGAGCATCTACTAATAAACTGCAGGGAGTTCGACAACCTACGACGACATCACAACTTGCCCTCCTCGATTCGAGAAACACTGGCAAACGACCCAGTGCACGAAGAGGCACTACTTGCCTTCCTGAAAGATGCCAATCTTTTCGAATCCATCTGAGACAGACCGCGAACCGGCCAACTCCACACCATCCTCTACTGCAACCACTACCACTACTGCTCAGCGGGCCCTCCACCACACCCGGACCGGGTACCGGGGAGGTTCTCCCGCGGCCCTTCTACAACCGCAATCCGTCAGACCAACTACTACCACCGCCCAGCGGGCCCTCCGCCACACCCGGACCGGGTGCTGGGGAGGTTCTCCCGCGGCCCTTCTACAATGGCAACCCGTCAGCCCAACTACTACCACCGCCCAGCGGGCCCTCCGCCACCGCCCGGACCGGGTGCTGGGGAGGTTTTCCCGCGGCTCTCCTACAACCGCAATCTGCCAGCCCAATTACTACCACCGTCCAGCGGGCCCTCCGCCACACTCGGACCGGGTGCTGGGGAGGTTCTCCCGCGGCCCTTCTACAATTGCAATCCGTCAGCACTATTACTACCACCGCCCTGCAGGCCCTCCGCCACACTCGGACCGGGTGCTGGGGAGGTTCTCCTGCGGCCCTTCTACAATGGCAACCCGTCAGCCCAACTACTACCACCGCCCGGACCGGGTGCTGGGGAGGTTCTCCCGCGGCCCTTCTACAACCGGAATCCGTCAGCCCAGCTATCACCACCGCCCAGCGGGCCCTCCGCCACACCCGGACCGGATGTTGGGGAGGTTCTCCCGCGGCCCTTCTACAACTGCAATCCGTCAGCACTATTACTACCACCGCCCTGCGGGCCCTCCGCCACACTTGGACCGGGTGCTGGGGAGGTTCTCCCGCGGCCCTTCTACAATGGCAACCCGTCAGCCCAACTACCACCACCGCCCAGTGGGCCCTCAGCCACCGCCCGGACCGGGTGCTGGGGAGGTTCTCCCGCGGCCCTTCTACAACCGCAATTCATCAGCCCAATTGCTATTAACGCCCAGTGGGGCCCTTCGCCACACCCGGACCGGGTGCTGAGGAGGTTCTCCCGCGGCCCTTCGACAGCGACAATCTGCCAACTCATCAATCAGGAACGCTCAACGGGCCTCCCGCCACATCCAAACCGGATGCTGGGGAGGTCTCTCGTCTAACCGCAAATAAACAAGTCACCCACCACCATCGTTCAGTGGGTCCACTGACATACCAAAACCGGGCGCTGGGGAGGCTCTCCCTCGGCCCTGGCAAGCTGCCTTCATTCCGGAGCTCAACACCTCATCAATTCAATAGCCAATTGATCTCAAAGAAGAAAAACTAAATCAGTGATATGTATTACAACTATCTCCTTTCTGACGGCGAATGACCCTGTGTGGTTAAAGCCCAATAAATAAATAAATAAATAAATAATAAACTTGTGAGAATTTTGTTATCCCACCAGTTGACGACCTTCTCAGTGCATGTGGACATTTTTCATACAAAAACTTCATTATGGATCGACTCCTCTTGCAAAAAAATGCAATAGACGATAATGATGGAAGACACAAGTCTTTTTTCAGTGTACGACTTCTGGTAAGCTCACGGTGTTTATTTATCAATACCGTTGCCGGTCATTACATAATGTGAACAGAGGAAGCACACAAAAGCAAAGTTAGTCCGACACTGATTGTGATTATATTCTTTATATATTATTGCGTATTCTGTATATGTGTATATATTACTCTCAACAACTGCAACGGGTAGAGAATGGTTGTTAGTAGAGATTGGGATTCGAATAAACTGTACGGGCATTTGCGTACGATTTAAGATGATCGAAGACTCTGGATACTTGCCCCCCAGGAGTACCATAATAAATGTTCACGTTTAAATAGCTAGGAGATAGTTCCAATAAATAAAAACCCATTTTAATCCACCTAGTGGTGCAATTGTGCCTTTCTCAGTTATCCAAACTACCATTCCATAGCTGGTTATGTTTAATATAATGGTGGAAATGTCTATTAGATATTCAATGCGATTTACACATACGTACAATGCTACGAACTTGAGTTGCTATGTGTCGACGCTGAAACACTTGAAACCAGCGGCGGATCCAGGAGGAGGATTCGAGGGTATTGACCCCGCCAAAAATTTTCAATTTGTTAAGAAGTTTTAAATTAAAAAATCATTTCAAACCACTGGTTTTTCAGACCCACTAGGAAAATTTATTCTAGAGGAATTGGAAAATTTTATTCGCGTAGAGGGGTACTTGATGAGGGAAGGGCGGTTTAGGGAAGGGTGGTGAGTGATGTGGCGGTGGGTGTGCCCCTCATCGTATCCCCCTTACTATGACCCTGTTAAAATACAGAAAACCTATGTAAGTCAAAAAAAACTAAGTTGACGATGTTCAGAGTGATTGCATAACCTTTCTATAGGCACGGTGTTCCTAAAACCGTTATTAACAAAAAAATGACCATAAATTTGTCATACGGCATTCGAAAGATACAGTATCCAGGGTTGTTAATACGATACATTTTTCGCGATAATTTATCGGCGTTACTCGTTAACGATAATGTATCGTCATCGAAAACTCCGTTAACGATAATGTATCGTCGCCTTCATCGTCATCGTCGATAATTGTATCGTCGTATTCATCGTCATCGTCGGTTCATCGGTTATCGCGATACATTTTGCGTTACTTTCCCGTTTATTGGAGTTGAAGTTGATGCGGTTAACTTTCAGTTACTTAGAAATAAATACCTATTGAAGGACATGTTGTTGGCAGTTGAAAATCAATAGTTTTGGATATTTTCTATGCACAGCGGAGAATTTTTTTCAACTTTTCGAGAAAGTGTACCATACTGAAGGGAAAGTTGTTGGCAGTTGAAAATCAATAATTTTGGACATTTTCAATACGCAGAAGGGTCCGACGATGTGTCAAAATGGATTTTTTTAACTTTCCGAGTAAGTTGGTGCACAGAAGAGTCCCAGGTGCACAGTGCGGCAAAAAGGTGATCAAAATTGTTTTGACCATGAAGAAAACAAATTTTGAGCTATTGCGTAATTAGTAATTTTTATCACGCAAAGACATATATTGAAAAAACTACTAAACCGCTATTATTAGGCCATTCACAAATTATACTACACATTTAAGTGGTGTGGTGATTAACAGATTTTATTATAATTTTAATTTAAACTAGAAGATTTTGAATTTTAAAAAGGAGAATATACATATTTCCAATGTATATTTTTTTTCTAGTTGGGACAGGCCCGTAGCCAGGATTTTATTTCGGGAGGGACTTAAAACAATTATTGCTTAAAGCTTTTAGTTCTGATGACGTCTTGATATAGTCATTAGAAACTAAATGAAATTTTCGTTCTCAACGAAAACAATTCCAAATCTAAGACAACTCTAAAACATGTTCATTGTCACAAGAAAGGCTATAGTACATCAACGAATTATTGACGTTGAATTTGATTTTTAATATTTATTTACAAGCTACAATTTACTCTCGTTACAACAATGGATATTCTAGAGTTCTCAGTATTTATGCACTAACCGAATATTGTAATCCTAGACGGTGCTGGAAAACGTAAAGTGTTCTAAGCTACACGTTTAAAAGGTGTAGAAGACGCTAAATCAAAATGAGTAGAAAAAAATCCATCAAATTTTCGAACATAGAGAATGTCGAAATTTCCAAAAAAAATCTTCTGATTTAGTAAACGAATTGTAGATGCGCAGAAACGGTTCAACATCTATTTTCTTGATCTGGCATCCTGCAACTACTACCTGTTCTAAGGCATCATGCTAACACAATTTTTTGATAGACTCTATTTAAATGAATCTATTTTCATAACTGACCTTGGCCTCGCCCCAGTCAGGAAGGATTTTTGGTGATCAATAGAATCAAAATATATATATTTCAATGATTTAATCAAGCAAAGAAAACTGCCCAGAATTTAATCTGTCAAAGAAAATTGGTCAACTAATCGAATGAAAATCACTTAACACTGATTACTAATATCTTCTAATTTACGTAAAATTTGTTAAATGTATCATTGCTGACACCACCAATGTAACTAAAAACTATAAATATGAACAAGCTCAATAATTTCAGCATCTCTTGATTCCGGAAGGGGAATATTTCGCACTTACTTCCCCATTGCCGAAGAGTAGGTGTAAGGCCAACTTTCTATGATGATTTCGGTTACACTTTCTAAGTCAATTTATCAATTTTTTTAAATAACAATAATTCGCTAATTTTTTTCCCACAATTACAATAAAGATTGGAAGACGTTCGACTTTTTGAACAAAGCTGTAATGTCTATTTTATTACAGGTTCATTTACCACAATTTGAGAAATAGTTTCAATTGAAGCTGTTGGCCAAACGCACCAAAGCCCTACGCATAACGAAGATTCTCATCACAAAAACACCATGTAATATAGTGAAAATTACTTCCTAGATGTGTCCTTTATAATGAATCCCATTTTTCCAAATGTCTCAGGAATCTGTTAGTAACCACGGTGCAACCCAGCCAACCTTTTTGATGGTATATTCAAATTGCAACTAAATAATAAGTGTTCATATACCCCCAAAAGAGTCACACTAAATGAAGAAAAACGCCATATGCGTACCAAACTGGAGGCCTTATACGCACATAGCTGCTGAAATTGACGATACCTGTCAACAATATACACATTGAATACGATTACTTCTCGTATTAAAACGTTTACAGAGACATAATCGACACAATCTCACATTTTATGCGATGTCATTAACTCGTATACGATTCCGGAACACTATATTTTGTCGATAAAGAAGGTCAACATGGTGCAATAAGGTACACCAATCATTTCCAACTTAGCAAAATACGCCAAAAATGGGTGAAGACATTAAAAAAACGCCTGTTAATATACACTGTGGCCGCTGCCAGAATTGTTTAGAAACACATTTCGATATTTTGCACATCTTAAAGTCGGATTCGAACTTGCGACGTCTAAGTTGTAGCACAGAGACGACTATATTACTAATTTTGTTGATTTGTTTCAATCATTAGAAACTAGGCAATATTTCGTAATCATAATTCATCTGTAAGTAGAGAAAAGTTAATCCGATAAATCTTCGCCATATATGCAGCACTGTGAATTGAAACATATGAGGGAAGTCGTAAAATACTACGGAAAATCCGTGTTCCGTGTTCGGAATTATCCGTGTTTTGAAGTCGTTGTGATGTATATCGAAGTCGTACATAAGTTTGTGTGGCATAATGAACACATAGAAACGACTTTGAGAAGCTATAAATCCGACACATGATTTTGGTGGATTTGAATGATTGTAGCTGTATGAGTGTATGAGTTTTGTATGAGTGCTATACGACCATTTCCGATCAAGCATGATGCAATTTATACTTCAATGCGATACTGACCAAACTGGTTTGCTGGGAAGTAAGTGGTATCAGATCTTGTAGCCGAACATTTTCTCATCGTACATATCGGTCTTATGCGAAAAAACTGGAAATCAATTGCCTCCGTATTTGGCTGGAGCATCACTTCTTGCTTCTGCGACTTAATCATCCGACCACCTCAGAAAGAATTAAAGTAACAGTTTATTTTGTTCTTCCGACGAGTCACGGAATATGAAAGAAACTGTTTTATCATACTCAGCATACTGAGTAGATATCGTGAACGCTGTCTTCGGTGGTTCGATATCGCAATCTTCCTCACCATTCTCCTATTAATTTATTCGAACCAAACAAGATACAATTTTTTGCGAGTCACCGAAAAACATATTGTTTCTTAAATTTATTTTTGAAAAATTTCGGGAGGGCTTTAGCCCCCTAGCCCCCCCTCTAGCTACGTGCCTGAGTTGGGAAGCTTTTAGCCCCTCCTCCGTTTCTTCTCTCCACTATGTAACAAGATGCTTCATGCTTCCTTCTTTTACCCTCAAATATGTAGTGTAATTTATGAACGGCCTCAAATTACAGTTTCAGTCGTTTTTGAATACAGTGAAGACCCGTTTTTATCTGCCCCTTGGTGAATTGACATTGACAAAATCGGAACATATTTTTTCTGGTTCTGAAGAGACGATGTCGAAACGCAAACACCAAGACTAATATATTTTTTCCTTTCTTTTTAATAAACCGCAGTAGTTAAAATAATCTACTTTAGTCCCAAAGCCTCATAACCCGTTCTGATTATTTAGTAAAAATTTCCCTTAGGAGGTCTTACAGTACAGTAGTATTATTTTTGTATATTTTGCATCTCTCAGATAAGAAAGATATGCTAAAGAAGGAATTTACTCGAATTTGACTTGAACGTAGACTAGAGACCACCAAACGGTTTTGATAGTGTTTGTTTTACAGATTCGTCTTGGTGAAGCTATACCTGCGGAAATTTGTGGCTTCCATACCAAAACATTGCTTTTTGGACACTAAATCATTCGATAACTTCTAAGTTGTAAGAGATACAAATAAACTAACATTACAAAAATTCTGTATTTTCTTATGCTGAACGAAATTTTGAAATTCTACAAAATTACCAGGAAAAGTATTTTGAAATAAACAATTTTGTGGGGTATATCAAAGAAATCTTCACAAACGTTTAATTAAATCGACAGATAGACACATAGTCTCTTCAGCGAAGTTAATACTAAAGATATTCTCAACAACTTTGCCAAAAAAAGTTTTTTTTTTTATTTTCATAAATGACCAAACAAAAACTTGCTTCTCAGCTTTAGAGGAATTAATCACCCAACTAATACTTTTTAAATGCAAAAAAATATAAATAAACTTTGCTGAAGACACTATAGCTAAAAAATGTTTTCCGTGGTTCAATGAATTTCTTTTACCTTTTTGCCATTTTAAAATCACTGTGCACTGGTGGATTCTCCTGTGAATTGAAAATATCCAAAACTATCGATTTTCAACTGCCAACAACCTGCCCTTCAATATAAAAAGTTTGCGAAAAGTTGAAAAAATTTCTATTTTGACGCACCGACGGTACATGCCCAAAACTATTGATTTTCACTTATTAATAGCTTCTTCAATATAATAAACTTTTCCTAAAAGTTGAAAAAATCCATTTTGACACATCGTCGAACCCCCTGTGTATTGAAAATGTCCAAAACTATTGATTGTCAACTGCCAATAACTTTCCCTTCAATATAAAACACTCCCGAAAAGTTGACAAAAAATTCCATTTTGACACATCGTCGAACCCCCTGTGCATAGAAAATGCCCAATACTATTGATTTTCAACTGTCAACAACATGTCCTTTAATAGTAATTTATTTCTAAACAATTGAAAGTTAACCGCCTCAACTTCAACTCCAATAAACGGAAAAGTAACGCAAAATGTATCGCGATAACCACCGATGAATTATCAACGATGACGATGAATCTGACGATACATTATCGTTAACGGAGTTTCCGATGACGTTGACGGGTGGTTAACGTTATCGACGATGACGATTAATTATCGATTAACAACCCTGACAGTATCCAAGCATCTTCTCAATGAATTTCAAAATGATCCATCGAGGGATTCGAGCGAAATTGCAATTTGAAGTTTTATGACACGTTTCATAAGGCTACCAGCAAACACCCACGTGTTTGGTCCTATCTCTACAAACAATTTTTTTTGTTTACTTATTTAGTACATGGCATTCGAAAGATATAGTAACCAAGTATATCTCCTGCAAGTTTGAAAATATTTCATTGACGGAATCGAAATTCATAACGGTTTGGATGTGGTATGCGGTCATAGATGGGTTTTCTACCAGACTTCAAGCGTGAATCCATGTTTGTCCATTGACTATTTAGATCGTTTATACGTGTCGCGGTTTTTAAAGGAAAACCTTACCATTTAATTACATAAATATAATGTACAAAAGGTGTTATTTATATGGTGCACTGAAAAAATATGAAAATAGGGTTGTCTACCAAACGTTAAATAAATGTGAAAACTAAATAAAATGAATGAAAGTTGGAATGTTTACTTCAAAAGGCCATATCTCAATGGTTTGTTGACCGATTCTAATTTTTTTTTCAGTATTGAACAGGTAAACGTTTCATTGTTAATTTACATTAAGAAGAATATAAAACAGAGTCATCTACAGGCGATATAGTTGATCTCAACTATATGTATTATCATTATTTAGTAAATATTTTAGCTGCCTATCCATTTTTATAGTTGATTGCAATTGCTGTATAAACATCTGAATGTCAAATTCTCATGATAAGTTCAATTCGACAATAAAACTGACAATAGTTAGAGATATGAACAGATGAACTTGTACTAATAACACCCCCTTTGACCAGTTTTAACATTTGTCAACCCAACCAGCGATTGTACAAAATTTCCAACAAAAACCGTATCATAACATAAATTGATCTGAATCAGCAAATACCTTCATATTTTTTGAATTTATGGTTTTATTTTTCCATCATTTGTAGTTTGCGTTCGTTGCATTCAACTAATGGATAGGTCATCGTTTTGAATACAAAGATATTCACTAAATAGTGATAATACATATAATTGAGGATAATTATGTTGTCTATTTTTTGAAGTAGGCAATTCTATTTTATATTCTTCTTAATGAAAATTAACGATGAAACGTCTACTTGTTCAATAATGAAAAAATAATTAGAATCGGTCAACAAACCATTGAAATATGGCCTTTTGAAGTAAACATTCCGAGTTTTATCCATTTTTTTTAATTTACACATTATATTTAACGTTTGGTAGACAACCCTATTTTCATATTTTTTCAGTGTACCATAAAAATAACACCTTTTGTACATTATATTTATGTAATTAAATGGTCAGGTTTTCCTTTAAAAACCGCGACACGTATAAACGATCTAAATAGTCAATGGACAAACATGGATTCACGCTTGAAGTCTGGTAGAAAACCCATCTATGACCGCATACCACATCCAAACCGTTATGAATTTCGATCCGTCAATGAAATATTTTCAAACTTGCAGGAGATAAACTTGATTACTACATCTTTCGAATGCCATGTACTAAATAAGTAGACAAAAAAAAATTTGTTTGTAGAGATAGGACCAAACACGTGGGTGTTTGCTGGTAGCCTTATGAAACGTGTCATAAAACTTCAAATTGCAATTTCGCTCGAATTCCTCGATGGATCATTTTGAAATTCACTGAGAAGATGCTTGGATACTGTATCTTTCGAATGCCGTATGACAAATTTATGGTCATTTTTTTTGTTAATAACGGTTTTAGGAACACCGTGTAGGAGAAAGGCAAAATGTGAATGTGCTGTGTGTCCGCACTCTTAAACCCGTAACTCCGGAACCGACAATCAGAATTTAATGAAATTCAATAGCAGTCTATGGTAACGTTGTACCTTTCATTTGAGACTAAGTTTGATAAAATTGGTTCAGCCATCTCCGAGTAACCGATGTGCATATTTTTAGTCACATACATATATACATACATACATACATACATACACACACATACATATGCACACACATACAGACATTTGCCGAATTCGACGAACTGAGTCGAATGGTACATGACAGATGGCCCTGCGGGCCGGGATTAAGTTGACGATGTTCAGAGTGATTGCATAACCTTTCTATAGGAGAAAGGCAAAAAGGAGATAGATCCAAAAAATTAAAAGAAGATTTCCGTCTTTGTCGCCCGTTACAACGTGGGAGCAGGAAACCAGTGGATCAATTCTTGGCTTTAGACATCACATGCTACGCGGCTACTTTGGAGATCAATAATAGTGACATCAACATTCTAGTAAACTCCACCTCCTCGTCGTACATAAGGATTAAACAATTTTTTTAAAAATATTTTTGGTATTGTAATTAAAATGTCTTATTCATTCTGATAAGTTCGATTTTTAAACTGAGGTATTGTATCTGTTGTGCACAAAATGATTTAATCCAACTTTTTCCTTAAGGAGAACTATAACGCTACAATGGCTCTATTTGGTTGTTTTTTTCTGCAAGTAGAACTCCTGTGCTTACCAAATTTCGTGACTAGTCGTTTGCTCGTGAACTCAAGTAGTGTTCTCTTTTTGAATTCTGCGATTATCTGACAGACAGGTTGGTCTACCAAATTTTCTTGCCTACTAAAGTTAGGCATTGTGCTCTTCATGCACACAATGGTTAATCCAACTTTTTTGATGTTAGAAAAAATCACGTAAAAAAAATTAACTAATACTGTACTGCTAATAACACTATTCTTATAAGTTATTCTGAATTCTGAGAAAATTTTGCAACGAACTTTATGAAATGAATATCTGTTAGAATTGGCGAATTCTTGGCAACGTTAACATAAATATGTTGTTTATGTTCAGAAGAGCAATCTAATTGTTTAATTGTGAATATGCGGCTTCTATGTCACTGTTAGGTGGATGCAATCAGTAATATCCTCGTAAATATTTCGTGTGATGAATAAAAAAAAATAATTCTATTCGAAAACAAATATTTCTTTTGTGTTTCGATTTATCATAAAATTCGATTTAACGTACATGATTGAATCGGAAAATGTATGTTAAATCAAGGTATACCTGTACTCTGTCGCGCTAAATAAATAAAAAATAATTACTGGTAGTACATGATTATCTGTTACCATATTCTAACATTTGATCGCTATAATGCTAAATTGTCAACGTTATTATTAATGTTGGTAAACTCATCTGAACTGAAATATGTTGAAGTTTTGAAAGTTAGCCAGCCATTACAAGTTACCCCGTTTGACGGTAAGTTAAACTCACAAGTAGTTCAAATCGCCTGCGAGTAAGCCTAAAGCTTTTTTCCACATTTGATAAGAAACTTTAGTACCCATGTCTCTGAGTTTCAATCGTCCAAAGACGATGTCGTCTATATAAGGACGGCCGAAAATTCGAAATCGCAATTGCGCTACTGCTTGGCAGTTGCATCTCAGATGATATGAGGTTCCGTAGTCGAATTCACAAAGATCACATGAAAAAGACTCAGCGCGCTGAATAGTTACCATGTGATAATCGAGTTTGCAGTGGCCGGTTAAAGCCCTTGTCACCATGTCGCAGTGAAGTTTCGAAAAATATAGGAATCGAAATCACTGCTCACGGTTGTTCTAGAAACGCCTTGGTTTGGCGACACGTTTGTAGATTTCTCCAATGATTGCGGTGCTCGGACAAAACCCAGGATCCTACTTGTCAAAAATGGTAGGATGGGCTCAGGACCAACGAAGTCAATCGCTGTACTTGCCCTGGCTAATTCGTCAGCCCATTCTTTCCAGTTATACAGGAAAGTCTGGGCACACAGACTAGGTAGATAGTGTTGATAATGCTTAATTCTTCGATTTGGGTTCGGCACGCGATCACTAGCTTGAACCGTGATTTATCTGAGCTAAGGGTCTTGATTACAGCCTATCTATCGGAGCAAAAGTAATAACTTTACCAGATAAGCTCTGTTGGAGGGCCGATTGTGCACATAATCGAAAACATTTCTGCTTGAAGTACAGTACAGTATCTACCTAGCCAGTGAGATTGTTTCAATCTCATTCCACGACAGTAGACACCAGCACCAGCACATCTCCCCATTAATAAACCGTCAGTGTAGCAAACCGCTTGCGTTTGTTTTTGTCTCTCCATATCGCAACATCTTTTCTCGAGAAAGAATCTTCATACGGAATGTCCTGTAAGTGAAACTACATGTGAGTGTAATATCGCTGGGAGCAAGAATATATTCACTCCATGTAATCAGGGGCCATTCATATACCACGTGGACCAAAAAATTATATCAAAATATGATATTATATCACGGCATATATTATAAAATTTAATATAAAATATAGCTGAATGGCTGTTGAAATGTCAAGTTTTTATACTAAGGAAATGTAACGGTTATATATTATTATATCTCAGTATATTTTAGTATAAAGTATTTTGGTTGTATCGTAGTTTGATAAAATAGTTATATCACACAGACGGATATTTTTACATTTTTTATAAAAGAAATGTATAGAATTCGCTCAAACTTTCAAGATTTTTTCCGAGGCCCGGAGGGCCGATTCTTATATACCAATCGACTCAGCTCGACGATTTGGGACAATGCCTGCGCGCGCGTGTGTGTGTATGTAACGGAAAAACTCTAACTCGTGTTTCTCAGCAATGGCTAAACCGATCTTATCCAAACTAATTTTATATGAAAGACCTGTCAAACAGTAAGAACGCTGTTAATTTGTTTTTGATTCTGATATTTAGTTTCCAAGATATGAATGCTTGAATGTGTAAAAATGGAGTTTTTTACAGTTTTTTTAAATTATCTGCCGAAATTAACAAGATAGATTAACACTTTATATATTTTTAGGCAGCTTATACGAATACCTTTCGAACAAGCTATAGATTGTTGAAATTGGCCTATTATCAAAAGAGATATTTAACATTAAATGCGGACGAAAGATTTTTATCATTTCCCATTGCCAGAAATATGACCAAAAACATGTAATCTACTATTAACGCCAAAACGGCTTATTTTAGGTCAATAGTATCTTCGGAGAATTTAATGGATGCAATATGCCCTTTCTTTTGGTGTTGTGCTTTTGATGATTAATCCCCCTATGAGTGAGATATTTTCACAAATTTTCTTGGAAGTGATTATATCGAAATGATTCCATCAACAAATTTGTACCTCTTACTTTTGCGAATAACTTTCAACATTTGCTAAGAATGTTTTTGCCTTTCTCATTTACTCTAAAATTCGTCAATCTAATCCCGACCCGGAAGGCCGAGTGTCATATGCCAACCGACTCAGTTCGTCGAGATCGAAAAATGTCTGTGTGTATGTGTGTGTATGTGTGTATGTGTGTATGTGGAAAAAATGTGACCTCTGTTTCTCAGAGATGGCTGGATCGATTTACACAAAGTTAGTCTCAAATGAAAGGTATGCAGCGCCCATAGTTTTCGGCCAGCATCAACCCTGGCAAATTTCTCCAAGTGGTGCACCAGGGAACTTAATTTCCTCGGTTACATCACCAGCTACAGCCTTAAGCTAAGCTGATATTTTGATGCACTCACGCTTTCCAAGCCATATGCTTACGGAAACGAATAAACACTTTGTTTAATTAAACACAGTTAGTTGCTGCTAGCAGCAGACCGCGACGCTGTTGTAGAAAGTAAAGGCCTCCGAGTATGAGTCATAATGAACTACTGATTCATCCACCGGGGTCTTTACTCTCGCCTGCGTGGAAAGAATGTTTTGTTTAGGTATGGCTCTCTCAGAGTAAAGTCTACACAGACGATATGATAAAAGTCTTTTGGGTCAAATTGTAGAGAGTCAGTCGGTAGAAGATAATTGTGAGGAGCAGTGATCTGCTTAATCGAAGCTCAGCCACTCAGGGATTTAGAAAAAGAATTATTTTGAGCGAAGATTACGCTGAAGCGAAAGTGATTTGGGCGGTGATCATTCTGTGCCTAAGTTTCGAAGTCAGTCAGTCGCAGATCACATTACCGTAAAGCAAATATAGTGATTACGGTACTCATAATTCTGAATTAAAGTATATTGTAACAAGTGGGCATTTTAACATCAACTACGCTTATCGCAGTTCGTAGGATTAGCAGTGATACAACGAAAATAAAGTAATTCATGCGTAACTATGTATTAAAGTAATTCATGTGGTGACAGTGCAAAAAGGCGAGGCAGCCTAGGACGCGAACATTTCTGGCTGGTGCCTAACAGTGAGAAAGTGAAAGTGTGATTCACTTCGGGCTTCTAATTGGGTCAAATCCAGCCGTTGAGCTTATGGAGCTTTGTGTTTATCTGTAGTTATATCGGTTTCAGCTATTAAAGATAGTAAACCAGCTGGTGCGTACGAGTTGATCCTCCGTTGGATATTTATCTGGGAATCTTGTGTTGATTTGAATTGTATCTTTACTAGTTCGCTAGTTAACGGAATATGGAGTGGCGAGTGATGCGAATTTAACATAACCAACGAAGATAAAGTAGTGAACCAGTTCATAAGAGATTTAGAAGTTACTTGTGATCTGAAGTTGAAATCGAAAAGTTCTCTCTCCACGCAAATACTGTTGATTGAATGAATTGAATTTGCACAATTGGAAAGGAGGAAGCAACAGAATTGCACCTCATCAGGAGAAACGGCACAGGGTAAGTGAATCATTTCTACTTTATTTCTTCAATTAGCTATCCAATATTCTCGCTTTTTACCAAATATCTAATAAAATTGAGTCATACCGTACGGAATCTGGCTAGCGAAAATCGAGCTTCGAGCGAGACAAGCGGAACAATTTGAACTGTCAGTGGGGCTCATGAATTGTGCACTGAGATGTTGACTTGTGTCAGTTCAATACAAATAGGATAGGGGTGCTATATACGGGGTTTTAAGCAAATAATCACTAACTTTCAGATTGATGACAAAATTAACTCGATGACAAATTTGTTATACTAACACTAACAGACCGATAGAAATGGCGAGTCCAAGCTATCAGGTCAGTTTGTTTTATTAATACCGACCCTCCTTAAGGATATAAGGATCACTGATTAAAGATCCACTGAAAGCGCTACCAGGGTATCATGACCCGGAGCAGCACAATGTAAGTGACACGCAAAAGTAGCTGTCCAACGTTTCATTCAGTATGAAAACCGTCTCGCACAAAAAAAGCATATATTGCAACCCGACCTCCTGGCATAAAGCCGGAGGGTACTAAGTCGGTCATTCGGAAACACAGAAAGTTCGAAAATTAATAAGAATTAATCATCACCCAATACCAGGGAAACATACATTGTTAGTATCGCTCAGAACAAGCCTCTGGCGAATCAATTTAAAAATGGGAAAGCACACCGCACTATATGTGTTTGTGTTGGCTTTTAACAAATTAATAAATAAACAGATAGGTACGAGCTACGTCTGAGTTTCACATTATCAATATAGATTTGGTCCCAATCTGGGTACTGCTAAGTACAGTTCACATTCCAAAGTTGTATTGCAGCTGTTTTTTTTAACTCTTTCGAGCGGTTCTTACCAGTCTTCTACCAGCTTCATAAAAAGCACGACTGAGAAATGCCATTGGTGGCATGCCATAGGTTGCCATAAAAAGAAACAAAAAAAATAAAAACAAACAGAATTGCCCCGCCCATGAACAAAATTTTTGGTCAGCATTTTTTTCTTCGCTCCGCTATGTAGCACAGCTGTTTGAATAAACAACGGCAGAACTAACTACATAGCGCAAAACAGTTGGAAGAACGAATTAAAGGTCAGGTTCGAGCAAATGCAAGCGTCGAAAATTGAAGGTCAGGTTTCAATAACTTGACCGCGAAAATAATAACTTGAAATCGTGCAGGCCAGTAGAATACGGTGTATACCTGTGGGTAAATACACTGTTACGTGCTGTCTTGACCACGGTCAAGACTATATTATGTCACACGTTGCTTTGCGCAAAGTGACTAATTAATTACTTTATGAATCACGTGCAGCTATGGCGTAGTTTATTTAGCCAGCCTTGACCATGGTCAAGCTTAACATCAGGGTGGCTTAATTATGATTAGCAAAATATTTGTTACACGGTTTTGTTAGAAAACACTGCAGGGGAAATTTAAAATATAATTGAATGGACTATAATGCGTTGGAAATATATCGCTGTGAGCAAGATTAGAGTGGTTCGTTTTTCATTGATTGTTAGAAGTCAATAAAGTTTTGATACCACTATAATTTATTAATTAGGGGCAATTAAAATTAATAATAAAAGAATACACTATTAATGAAAAATGGATAAATTAATAATATTGAAAAATTTATTAAAAATCTCATGGCAGCAGAGTGTGCTGTGGAACGAAAATATTTCAATAAATATAAAAATATAATAATAAAAGGATTTAATCCAGTTAATATTCCAATTATACTTAGTAATAGCAAAGCAACCATATTAAATATTTATTCTATTTTGAAAAGATGGATTATGAGTTTCCGAAGACGGAAGCAATTCAATGCATTCCAGAATTTGATGGATCTACTAATAAGCTAGATGCATTCATCTATCATAAAGAACACTTTGAAAAGCAAATACCCCAGGGAGTGTCACGAGATGAGTTGATCTACGTGGTACTCTTAAAACTAAGAAAGAATGCAGCAGCCCAAATATTGAAAATTAAAGCCGATACTTGGCCAGAATTAAAACAAAATTTAATAAAGAAATTTAGTAAACGAGAACGGATAGAAGAGGTAATTTCAAAAATTGAGACTCTTCGAAAAAGTCTGAACGAATCGTTTAAAGAATATAAAATACGGGCTGAAATAATAAAAGACCAAATTGATGTTTATAATGAAGGGACTGGCATCATGGATATGCCAATGATTATTAGCCTTAGATTACATTTTATCGCGGGTCTGCGAAATGAAGAGTTAAAATTATTTGCGCGTGGACACAGAGGGATGCCACTAGTGCAATTACTTGACTACTTAGAGAAAGTAGATTTTGAAAACCAGTGTCTGAAAGAGATAGAAATCAGGCTGGAATTGTTAGAATTATCGCGTACACGTACTGTTACGCGACAACGTTGGAAACCGAAGAGATATTTCGGAAATCCAATTGAATATATAGATGAAGGTAGAGATTATGAGCTACCTGAAAGAAATTATCGGCCAGAAATAGGCGAAAGTAATTTCAAATATTCACCGCAGAATTATGCGGAAACTGGTCAGATTTTAATCAAAATACAAAAACTAAAAAATTTAAACAGAATCAGAAGCCCCGAAGGCAAGATTATGATTCTAATATAGGTCACTACCAAGACCAAAATAGCCAATTGGGCGTAAATTGCTTCACGAATGAAAGAAGCATAAATAAAAATTTACAAAATTACTATGCAACCAGACAGGGTGCAAATACTAAGAGGCAGTTGCCCGCTGAAAAATATAATGACCACGAAAGGCCCAAAACAATGCCAGATAACGGCAATATTACATTGGGAGGAGATACTTCGCAATATGAAAAGTTGAACATAGAATATACTGGAAATAATCAGCTGCTAGTAAATATCGCCTCAAGTGCAAGGCCAGATGTTAAAATTAAGTATATGCTTGATACAGGAGCATTCCTGTATCAAGCATATACATGGATGGGACACTCTCCCGAAAATTGGAGCCAGACTCATCCATTACCAAGATAAAGTAAATATTACCGGTTTTAATCTGACACAAACAGAAACTATTGGGTCAGTAGAAACCACTTTCATAATTGGGAATTCCAAATATAAAATAAAGTTTTATGTCGTAAAGGATCTATGCGTTCCAGGAATTATTGGAGCAGAATTTTTAAAAGAACACACAGTTTTTATCTCTCAGCATTTGGACTACATTGCCCTCAGTAAATCGAATGAGTTCGACAATAAGTCAAATGGAGAGAAGATACAAAGTTCTGATAATATTATTATTATGTTATCTCGAAGGACGGAATCCGCCCCAATGGAGACAATGTGGAGGCAATCAAGAACATGAATAGACCAAACACGGTGAAGGAAGTTAGATCCTTTCTTGGAACCGTAAATTTTTATGGCAAATTCATTCGAGATATTGCCGCAAAGAGGAAACCTCTAAATGATTTACTTAAAAAGGAAGCAAAGTTTGTGTGGAGTCCGGAATGTGAAAACGAATTCAACGAATTAAGATTACACTTAACTTCGGACCCAATATTAGTAAGACCAAATTACGAAGACACGTTTGAAATTACTACGGATGCAAGCGACTTCGCAATAGGCGCTGTGCTCTCCAACAAAAAGTCAACAGATCGCCCAATTGCATATGCAAGTAGAGAACTGGTCGGTGCCGAGAGGCACTACCACACGATTGAGAAAGAATTACTCGCTATTGTATGTAGAATACTTTAAGGCCCCCGTCGGGCTTCTTTTTCTTCTTATCTGCAGATTTGAGGATATCAATATAATACGCGTATACGATACTCATATGAATGTATGCGTGCACGCAAATGAAATGAATGATTTCTTCAACCCGCTTTTTCTCTCGCTTTTCCCATAAAACTACCCAAGTATAGTATACCAATGGATTCGTAAGAATCTGAGAAAACTAATGGTAGCAAGTAAAATTAGATCTGAAAAACTTTATAACAGCGTTTTTCAATTTTCCCGTCGTACGCATTATATCGTCGCTTGTTCTGCGCAGTAGAAAAGCACAGGGTTTGTGCTAAATTAGTACTACCCGAAAGCTTGGTGTAGGGGCTATTTATAAATCATGTCACACTTGTATTGAGGGAGGGACAATGATAAAATTCAACATTTTGTGAAATTTGGTGGAAAAATGTAACCTGAAACATACACAATGTATTTCTACCGAAGAAAAAAATATTGGACATCTTATTCGTGACTTATTTACCAAGGAAATAACCAATGTCCCTGATAAGTGTGAGGGGGCAAATGAAATGAAAATTTTGCGTTACATCATTAATAGTTGCCCTGTTTGCATTTTAGAACTCACAGATAAAGCTTCGTTTGTGGAGAAATCTACTAAAAAGCTTCGATTGCCGATTTCTTTCCAATTGATACTATAAATTTATAAAAAAAATATTAAATTACTCATACTAGCTACAAGAAGCGCCAAAATATTGCACCCTTATAATAAATCATGATAAAAGAATGATTTCGTTTCGAAAACTATCAGAATCTTTTGAGCTTTATGACTTTATGCTATGAATATATGCTAGCAATCAGTTTGCTCAAATCAATCTAATGATTATTCACCTCTGGCACATGGGCGGATTTTTCCTAAAATCCTATAGCGCGTTGCCTGTTTTTCATGGGTATTTTTTGCCCAAATTTTTGCACGGTTTTCAAAATACCACGTTTTTTAACATAACGATTCCTTTCAAGTAATAGTTGATAGACCAAAAAGTATTGAATCCACGAATATGAGGTTTGGTTTTTTGAACTATGCGAAATATGGTTATATTCAAAATCGTAAAAAAAATTCTAGTGCCAAATTTCGGTACGTTACTTGAACAGTTATTTCAACGGATATCTAAGTGAAATTCCAACGTTTAGAGCTGAAGAACTACTTCTACTAACACAAAGCGTCTATCTAGGTCGAGACTCGACAGAACAGACTAGCTATTGGAACCAGTGATTTTCCTATTTCTTACCTCCTGATCAGGGTATATATTATTACCATCTTATTATCATATTATATAGACAAAATGTTAATGAACCTGATTTATACCGCAAGTTGGACACCGACCAGTAAGTATGCACACCGACCAAGAAAGATCTTTGAAATTAGTAAGATTAGTAATACGGTAGAATAGAATTTTGATCTAAATATTTTCATGCTACATAGAACAAGTTGTGTGTCATGAACAGTCCATTACAACTATATCGTTGAGTTTCAATACTTCACTATCAAAAGCAATACCTTGGCACTAACATAATTTTACAATGCGATTGCAGGGTTAGTATTGCGACCCTACTTATCACTAAGAGTTCCTTCTGGCTGGGGCTCGAGCATACGCCGAGTGACTTCTAAGGTCATCTAAGTCTTTAGCCATTGAACCGCCAGACTAAGGCATTTACAATTACGTACATGTTGTTTTGGGGTTTTTAAAACACAAACAAGCATTCAATTAAATTGAACTTTCGAAAGAAATGTCGAAATTA
Organism: Topomyia yanbarensis; assembly: GCF_030247195.1. Lineage (NCBI taxonomy): Eukaryota > Metazoa > Arthropoda > Insecta > Diptera > Culicidae > Topomyia > Topomyia yanbarensis. Next base: position 106,666,061 of record NC_080670.1, on the reverse strand, counting down.
CTTGTTGTTAGTTTTTCGTCCAAAAACATTTGAAAAGTTAGTTGGGAAAAGTTAGTTGGGATCTAGTGTCATATACCATTCAAGTAGTACAAACTTTCTCGGTTGTGGTCCATTAGGAGGTAGATAACAGTCTATTATCTCTCTCTGGACTAAATCAGCCTGGATGCCGTTTCGCTGGAGTCCTGCTCTCACGTCGTGGAAGGCAGCAGAAATAAGAGTCCCAAGTTAACCTCTAGCTGAAAACCAAAAGGCTGGAAAGACTAAAATAAGTCAGTAAACGGAGCATAATTGACCTTTCCATCGCTGTGTCAACCGAAGCTCTAACATAATGGATGATTGTATGATTTTGTTGGTTATTTTCGGCAAATTTGAGACTAAGAGAACGAAAGCAATGAAATTGAAAGACGGATAGGTATTCTAGAGTTAATCAGAACGGAAAACTAGGACTAAGCAGGCTCATAATCATATTAAAACGTCGGCGGTAAAGCATGATGATGAGTTATGTTCTATCAATGACCATGCGGTAGACTTGGGTACAACGCCCAACTCCTACTTAGCGGAAGGCATAGGTTTCTTCACATTTCCTTTCGATCATGTCCATGTCCATGCTTTCGTTTCTCTTAGCCTTAAATTTGCCGAAAATAACCAACAAAATCGATACAGTAGAACCTTGCGGCAATTAAAACAACAATTAGCCATGCCCCTAATTAACACAACTAGGAGAGCATTATCCAACGTTTTCGATAGCTTCTAGTTGTTGTGGACTGTATTTTCATGAAGGATGCTATTATGTTGAAAATTTAGCAAACCCCGTTTTCATTGCATTTAAAAAAAATGCATGACCACTCCTTGTGAAATACCTAGTGCATTCATTTTGCGTATAGTGCACAGGTCTTATATTTGACATAACAACTTACGATATTTTTGCTATCAATCTGGTTGTTGACAGCATAGACAAGAAATACGTCTATTGTTCGGTAAATTTGCTACATATTACATCGCGTTTTGATGATTTTAAAAAGGTTGTGTCATATTGTGGTAGAAATTGTTTTGTACTCATAACGGGCAGTGCTACAAATTCTCATAATAACATTTGGGACAGCTCTAACAGTATTACTCATCAATTGACTAACGAGTTAATGCCAAACGAGAACAAATATTCATTATATTATAAAACCTCAGCACTTGGAAACACATTATTTTTTTGCGATAAATGAGTCTTATTTGATTAGTTAGACCTTTCATCAGATGTCGAAGTGTGTCGTAGTCCCGGGTCTACAGGAACCTTGGTGAGGAAGACTTGGTGAGCCATAAAACGTATTTTCCAACATTTGATTTTTGACTTGGATAATGGCGTCGAATTACATATTTTTTGTCATGATACGAAGGAAGCTGACCCTCTTTGATTTATGCGTGTGTCTCAAAGCCTACTTTTATAGATTGTGAAACTATAACAAACCAGCATTTGAGCTCATTTTAGCATGTTTCAATTTCTGTGTATGATTAGCACTCTCAATGCATGTCAGAAAACTTGTTTCCGTAATTCGAAATTCCATTTTTCAAATTGTGTATCAGATATATTTTGCCAAGCAGGCGTACCCCTCGTTTACCATCCGGCTGAAGCCTCCTATTGAAACTAATACCTTTGCTTGGTTGAACTCTCAATGTGTGAAATGTGGCCGAAAAGATGATAATCCGCGGAATGTACCAAAACTTCAACCAATCGAAGTATTATGGGAAGCTGCTTCAGCAGCACAATTAAAATCAAGGATATGCAGAGTAGATCTCAATGTCGCCTAGACCATGATGGAAGCAGTAAAGGAAGTTTAGGTACACTTGAGAAAGATAGACCATAAGCTGTCCTACTTTTTTTAAATAACTACTAGATATAAAACTTATTTGTTATAAAGAAAACCTGCCCTGGGTTTTAGTTTAGTCCAGCTACTTCTGACTCACCCGTTATTTTGTCAAAAATTCGAAGTTATAATCTTGCAATATCATGCAAGATCAAAGCAAAATCGCAGACCAAAAATTCCTTGTCGGACAATACGTGTACAGTTATAGTGATGATTGGAACATTTTGCTGTTGCATTGACGTTCTCTTCAGAGATATTGAGATACTGTCTGAGATATACTGTGAGTCAAGCCGTCAACTGCGAAAATAATGCTCTTCCAATGTAAAATCGAAAGCGGTTTTACAAAACCCTGCTTGTGAAATTATTGAAAAAAAAATCTCTTCTCGAATTGCCACGCGATGGAAGAAACAATCATATGTCCGTGATCCGTAGAAAATAAGCTCAAAAAAGCACAAAGTCGAACCTAAAAGCCGAGCCATTGGAACTGGTTACTGATGTATGAGGCTCCGCCTGGTCATCATGGTTTGCTGGTGCAAGAAGAAGAGTGCCGTTTGTATCAAGGACAGGGAGGATTCTAAACAAATATTGCTCGAATGACGAAATAACCGGTCAATATGCTATAACTAATTTGAAAAACCTGTTTTAATCAACCTAGTGGTGCAATCGTTCCTTTCTCATATATCCAAGCTACGATTCCATAACTGGATATGCTCAATAAGTCTGCTACATTCTTATTACGCTTAGTACCTATATGTATTTCGCTTTTGGCATGTAAAATACAGATTCGATTTTTGAAATTTCTGGTATTGTATCCTACATTTGAAACCAAGTTTGTAAAAATCAGTAAGCGTTTGCGGAAAAATAGGTGTTACATAAACTTAAGAACTTGGCATTGGTCATTAGTGATCTAGACCCGCAAATACAAAGAATGTTGCACCCATTTTAGTAATCATTACAGTACCTATTTATATGGAAATTTACTGTGGGATCGCACTCTTCAACCTGTATCTCCGAAAGCGGAAGTCCGTTCAGTAAAAAAATTAACAGCAGCTTGTGGGAGCGCTATACCGTTCGTTTGAAACAAAGTTTTTCCATATCGGTTCAGCCATGTCTTCCTCCTCATACTCACACAAACACACACAATGTATTAGCGACAGTCCGAAGTTACACGGGTCAAGCAACGTGCTAGCAAAAGCAACGGATGAGGGGAAATAAGAACGTGCCATCGTTGGACAAATGAGAATTCGGTGTCTAGCTTCTTTGCCAGGAACTATCACGTTGATCGCGACAAAGCAATGAGCTCACTGGCTCTAAGTTTCGGATCGATGTGGAACCTCAATGGCTCAACAAATGCAAGAGCCCGCGGGCTAAGAAAAGAGCAGGTACAAGAACACAATCCTTCCCTAAGTAATATCTACAGAAGGTGTAGATTTAGTCTGTTGATGTAATAGGGAAAGAACAGTAGGGGAGACTGAGGAGACTTGATCCCCTTTTTTATTTTTCAGTCCAACTCCGTGGAATGATAACAAACTATGTATTTTTTATAGTTTTTTATTGTTTCTAGGGATGACTAATAATCATAAAAAAAATAAATGGAAATATTATACTGGACATGAGCTATGAGCATTTCTGGAAAACAACAACAAAAATGGAAAATTCTTAGATTAGTGGAGACTCGATCCCTAATTTGGGGACACTTGATTCCTTTATGAAAACGTGTTTAAAAGAGCATGTAGGGTGATAAGCCTATTTTTGCCCTGTTTCTACTATCATCCTACCCATCCGAAGCCTTTGGTTAGAGCAGCGTCTGCCATCTTTGCTCAACGCATTGACTCAAATGGTATTGCGATAATGGGGGTACTCGATTAGAGATTTTGCTGCGTTCAAACAGAAGATTTTCACCATTCTCAAGACAATTTTGTTATTATATTGGCTCTTAGTAAAAGGAGAATGACCTTAACGTTAAAACCTCTATAATCGAAATAAAAAATGGACCTTAATAACAAATCAAAGAAGCTGAAATAATAAAATTATTGTAGTAATAATGTGGTACCCTTCTTAATAGGGCAAAAACGGGTACATTACCCCATTCAATTTTATAAATGGATTGTAGTATTGATTAAATGGTTATGATTAGATATTGTTATTTTTGTTACTACATATTACGCATCTCTCACCTGATTTTTTTACGAATTCCTCAAATCTCCCTGCAGATATTTGAAAGCTGTCTTTATTATGGTTGAGGAACGTCTAATGTGGGATGAATGGTTGCTACGTATACTGTAGTAAACAATTACAGTTATGTTTCTTTACGATGAAGCGTTCATTTTTGACATTTTTTATGACAACAATGACTTCAATTGTTCTGGTGTGAATTTGGTTATTTTCAGTGGTGTGTATGAAGTATGGCGAAGGGGATCAAATCTCCACGAATTTGAAAGGATCAAGTGAACCCCTAGCATCTATTTCAGCAAACTTTAGTAAAAATATAGTTGAACAAAAGAATCAGCTCAATCATAACGTATTCATATAATTGGCATTCTCCTGTAATTCTGTATGCAAAAGTAGAGTATGTAGTGGGTGATTTTATCAATTTTATAAAAGTTTGAAAATTTGAAAAATAAATCTTCTTCAGTTCTTCTGAGACTTTTTTTTTAAATCGGTAAAAATTCGGTTACACAAATGTCCAATTTCTTTTTTCTGTGTTAATGAAATTTATGTTTAGATAAAACTACGCAACTTTATAGTATATTCGATTAATGTATTCTGATCCGCCTTTGAGGTGCAATGGTGGGATCAAGTCTCCCCGGGGATCAAGTCTCCTCAGTCTCCCCTATGAATCCGTCAGTACCACGTACCAAGTCGTTTAAAGTTTCCCACTCGAGAGTAACAAACACAGATATTTTCTGATCTCGACGATCGTTCTCGTAGGTTATATGGTATACGGTACTCGGCCCTCCGAGACTTGACTGGAAAGTCGATATGAAGTGATTGGAAAGCCTTTCTCTATATCAGAATGGCAAAGAGGGGAGACATAATGCTGCACAAAAGTAATGAGACCCGAACAAGTTGCGTGTAAGAATCACAGAGGATATGAAAATTTCCGGAATCAAATTCAGGACGGCTTTCAAAGCAAATCTAGGACATTTCGGCGTGAATGTAACCACCAAACGAAGCTCCCTCTCGCAGGTTGATGGGATTGACGGTATTGTAAACATCATCAAGCCACAATAGATTCAATAGAGTTATCTAAATATAATGACCTTCGCTCTTTTTTTTTTATTTGCACCAAGTTCTACTACTAGAGGTTAATTAGTTCTCATGTTAATAATCCACCAAACATTATGACTACTGAAGATTTGATTTATATAAGAAGCCCGCTTCAAGATGTTGATTACAATACGCCTCGATAGTGGTGTGTCGAGGAGGCCGGGAGGGCTGATATGAGCCTTTTTTCTGTTCTATACCTTTCCTCTATTTACCAGCTCATAACCAACAATCAACCAGTAACAAATAGATAATTGAGAAAGGATGTGCTATGTGTGGTGATTGGCTATTCAAGTATTAGTAGTGTTTGAAGTACTAATGTATGTCTCATGTGATGATCATAACTTCAGCTGTATCTTGTATCTATCTAATCTATTACGTCTCTCATATATTGTCTTTTATTTCTTCTTTTCGAGTCCTATACTTATACACCCGCCTTCAGCTGGGTCAACAAAGATGGTGATAGTGAACGTCTTAACACTCACACATTCTCAAACGCGGTCTCAGCGGGAACCTACAAAAATGCCATCGTGCACGCGATTACGAATCGGTCAAGTCCGAAAGTCTATCCTTGATCCTAGAAGCCTAGGTCCATGCCTTCAGCTGGACCAATTAAGAAAATACGCCCATACCTATTAGACAACACGTCTCATGGCGACATAACCGGAACCCTATCGATATAAACGATCCCACTCTCTGCCAGAATTCTAACCGCGCACCGAAAATTTAATATCAGACTCACGGTTCGCACAACCATTCAAGAACACACGTTTCAAAATCACGTCAGCGCACAAACGTTAGAGCCCCTCGCGATTTTCCAAGCAACCTACGCCCACGAACTCGCAAACATGATTACACCCCGGCGATAAGGTGAAAATCTCAGCACTCATAAACTTAGTAACACGATCTCAAGCGTCAACCTACAAACTCCCGCGCTCGCGCCATCATGAATCGGGATCGTCCGTAAGACTCTATCCTCGGTACCAACAATCTAGGTCCTTGTTAATTAATAAAAAAAAATAATAAAATTGAAAAATAACTCCCATATCCACTAGACAAAACGCGAATATATGAATGGCCGCAGGGTTTCAAAATCGAATTTATACACGCGAAGTGACATACACGCGAGCACACGCGACAAACACGTCAACATACGAACGCTTAAGCCCTTCGCGATCATCTACGCACACCTATGCCCGCGATCGCGTAAACTTGATAACACTTCGGCAATTGTGTGAACATTTTAGTACTTACGAAGTTACAAACGCGGTCTCAAACGCGAACCCACAAACGCGCGCGATCATAAATCGGTCACGTGAGAAAATCTTTAGCCTTCATTCTAGCAATTTAGGTCCATACATTCAGTTGCACCAATAAAAAAAAAATAAAGCTCATATCCACCAGACCACGCGTTCTACGGCGACATGAATGGGAATTCTAATGATATGTAAGAACCCACTTTCTTCTGGAATCTGAACCGTACACAAAAAATTAAGTATCAGATTCACGGTCCGCGCGCGATCATTCTAGAACACACGCGAATATGCGAAAGGCACACGGTTATGAAATAGAATTTATGCACGCGAAGTTACACGTTAGCACACGCGACATACAAACGCACACGCGATCGAGCACATTAACGTACAAATATTCGAGCCCTTCGCGATGATACACGCGATTCCGAGTCCCTACGCCCGCACATGCCTGAACCGTACAAAGAATATCACATTCAGAATCACGGCCCGCTACAATTGGCCTATTGCAGTGTTTTATTGGGCGACATTGCCTGTCTCGTCTGCAAATTGTAGTATGTGATTCTGACGGGGAGTCTTTCCGAGAACCTAGCTCTACAGCTCCAGTAGGACAACTCTCGAATGTAACCACCAAACGAAGCTAGTCGCAGTATAGTTCGAAATATACGGAAGATTTCTTCGAAAATTGGGTTTCTAAGCTACAACTGGACTGTAAAATAAAACATTACGGCTAAAACGCGAGTTAGCAAGCTATACGACAAAATTCAATAAGTTTGAATTCAAACCGCTACAAGATGGGTTGTCTTGTCTTTGTCTTGTCTTTGTCTTGTCTTTGTCTTGTCTTTGTCTTGTCTTTGTCTTGTCTTTGTCTTGTCTTTGTCTTGTCTTTGTCTTGTCTTTGTCTTGTCTTTGTCTTGTCTTTGTCTTGTCTTTGTCTTGTCTTTGTCTTGTCTTTGTCTTGTCTTTGTCTTGTCTTTGTCTTGTCTTTGTCTTGTCTTTGTCTTGTCTTTGTCTTGTCTTTGTCTTGTCTTTGTCTTGTCTTTGTCTTGTCTTTGTCTTGTCTTTGTCTTGTCTTTGTCTTGTCTTTGTCTTGTCTTTGTCTTGTCTTTGTCTTGTCTTTGTCTTGTCTTTGTCTTGTCTTTGTCTTGTCTTTGTCTTGTCTTTGTCTTGTCTTTGTCTTGTCTTTGTCTTGTCTTTGTCTTGTCTTTGTCTTGTCTTTGTCTTGTCTTTGTCTTGTCTTTGTCTTGTCTTTGTCTTGTCTTTGTCTTGTCTTTGTCTTGTCTTTGTCTTGTCTTTGTCTTGTCTTTGTCTTGTCTTTGTCTTGTCTTTGTCTTGTCTTTGTCTTGTCTTTGTCTTGTCTTTGTCTTGTCTTTGTCTTGTCTTTGTCTTGTCTTTGTCTTGTCTTTGTCTTGTCTTTGTCTTGTCTTTGTCTTGTCTTTGTCTTGTCTTTGTCTTGTCTTTGTCTTGTCTTTGTCTTGTCTTTGTCTTGTCTTTGTCTTGTCTTTGTCTTGTCTTTGTCTTGTCTTTGTCTTGTCTTTGTCTTGTCTTTGTCTTGTCTTTGTCTTGTCTTTGTCTTGTCTTTGTCTTGTCTTTGTCTTGTCTTTGTCTTGTCTTTGTCTTGTCTTTGTCTTGTCTTTGTCTTGTCTTTGTCTTGTCTTTGTCTTGTCTTTGTCTTGTCTTTGTCTTGTCTTTGTCTTGTCTTTGTCTTGTCTTTGTCTTGTCTTTGTCTTGTCTTTGTCTTGTCTTTGTCTTGTCTTTGTCTTGTCTTTGTCTTGTCTTTGTCTTGTCTTTGTCTTGTCTTTGTCTTGTCTTTGTCTTGTCTTTGTCTTGTCTTTGTCTTGTCTTTGTCTTGTCTTTGTCTTGTCTTTGTCTTGTCTTTGTCTTGTCTTTGTCTTGTCTTTGTCTTGTCTTTGTCTTGTCTTTGTCTTGTCTTTGTCTTGTCTTTGTCTTGTCTTTGTCTTGTCTTTGTCTTGTCTTTGTCTTGTCTTTGTCTTGTCTTTGTCTTGTCTTTGTCTTGTCTTTGTCTTGTCTTTGTCTTGTCTTTGTCTTGTCTTTGTCTTGTCTTTGTCTTGTCTTTGTCTTGTCTTTGTCTTGTCTTTGTCTTGTCTTTGTCTTGTCTTTGTCTTGTCTTTGTCTTGTCTTTGTCTTGTCTTTGTCTTGTCTTTGTCTTGTCTTTGTCTTGTCTTTGTCTTGTCTTTGTCTTGTCTTTGTCTTGTCTTTGTCTTGTCTTTGTCTTGTCTTTGTCTTGTCTTTGTCTTGTCTTTGTCTTGTCTTTGTCTTGTCTTTGTCTTGTCTTTGTCTTGTCTTTGTCTTGTCTTTGTCTTGTCTTTGTCTTGTCTTTGTCTTGTCTTTGTCTTGTCTTTGTCTTGTCTTTGTCTTGTCTTTGTCTTGTCTTTGTCTTGTCTTTGTCTTGTCTTTGTCTTGTCTTTGTCTTGTCTTTGTCTTGTCTTTGTCTTGTCTTTGTCTTGTCTTTGTCTTGTCTTTGTCTTGTCTTTGTCTTGTCTTTGTCTTGTCTTTGTCTTGTCTTTGTCTTGTCTTTGTCTTGTCTTTGTCTTGTCTTTGTCTTGTCTTTGTCTTGTCTTTGTCTTGTCTTTGTCTTGTCTTTGTCTTGTCTTTGTCTTGTCTTTGTCTTGTCTTTGTCTTGTCTTTGTCTTGTCTTTGTCTTGTCTTTGTCTTGTCTTTGTCTTGTCTTTGTCTTGTCTTTGTCTTGTCTTTGTCTTGTCTTTGTCTTGTCTTTGTCTTGTCTTTGTCTTGTCTTTGTCTTGTCTTTGTCTTGTCTTTGTCTTGTCTTTGTCTTGTCTTTGTCTTGTCTTTGTCTTGTCTTTGTCTTGTCTTTGTCTTGTCTTTGTCTTGTCTTTGTCTTGTCTTTGTCTTGTCTTTGTCTTGTCTTTGTCTTGTCTTTGTCTTGTCTTTGTCTTGTCTTTGTCTTGTCTTTGTCTTGTCTTTGTCTTGTCTTTGTCTTGTCTTTGTCTTGTCTTTGTCTTGTCTTTGTCTTGTCTTTGTCTTGTCTTTGTCTTGTCTTTGTCTTGTCTTTGTCTTGTCTTTGTCTTGTCTTTGTCTTGTCTTTGTCTTGTCTTTGTCTTGTCTTTGTCTTGTCTTTGTCTTGTCTTTGTCTTGTCTTTGTCTTGTCTTTGTCTTGTCTTTGTCTTGTCTTTGTCTTGTCTTTGTCTTGTCTTTGTCTTGTCTTTGTCTTGTCTTTGTCTTGTCTTTGTCTTGTCTTTGTCTTGTCTTTGTCTTGTCTTTGTCTTGTCTTTGTCTTGTCTTTGTCTTGTCTTTGTCTTGTCTTTGTCTTGTCTTTGTCTTGTCTTTGTCTTGTCTTTGTCTTGTCTTTGTCTTGTCTTTGTCTTGTCTTTGTCTTGTCTTTGTCTTGTCTTTGTCTTGTCTTTGTCTTGTCTTTGTCTTGTCTTTGTCTTGTCTTTGTCTTGTCTTTGTCTTGTCTTTGTCTTGTCTTTGTCTTGTCTTTGTCTTGTCTTTGTCTTGTCTTTGTCTTGTCTTTGTCTTGTCTTTGTCTTGTCTTTGTCTTGTCTTTGTCTTGTCTTTGTCTTGTCTTTGTCTTGTCTTTGTCTTGTCTTTGTCTTGTCTTTGTCTTGTCTTTGTCTTGTCTTTGTCTTGTCTTTGTCTTGTCTTTGTCTTGTCTTTGTCTTGTCTTTGTCTTGTCTTTGTCTTGTCTTTGTCTTGTCTTTGTCTTGTCTTTGTCTTGTCTTTGTCTTGTCTTTGTCTTGTCTTTGTCTTGTCTTTGTCTTGTCTTTGTCTTGTCTTTGTCTTGTCTTTGTCTTGTCTTTGTCTTGTCTTTGTCTTGTCTTTGTCTTGTCTTTGTCTTGTCTTTGTCTTGTCTTTGTCTTGTCTTTGTCTTGTCTTTGTCTTGTCTTTGTCTTGTCTTTGTCTTGTCTTTGTCTTGTCTTTGTCTTGTCTTTGTCTTGTCTTTGTCTTGTCTTTGTCTTGTCTTTGTCTTGTCTTTGTCTTGTCTTTGTCTTGTCTTTGTCTTGTCTTTGTCTTGTCTTTGTCTTGTCTTTGTCTTGTCTTTGTCTTGTCTTTGTCTTGTCTTTGTCTTGTCTTTGTCTTGTCTTTGTCTTGTCTTTGTCTTGTCTTTGTCTTGTCTTTGTCTTGTCTTTGTCTTGTCTTTGTCTTGTCTTTGTCTTGTCTTTGTCTTGTCTTTGTCTTGTCTTTGTCTTGTCTTTGTCTTGTCTTTGTCTTGTCTTTGTCTTGTCTTTGTCTTGTCTTTGTCTTGTCTTTGTCTTGTCTTTGTCTTGTCTTTGTCTTGTCTTTGTCTTGTCTTTGTCTTGTCTTTGTCTTGTCTTTGTCTTGTCTTTGTCTTGTCTTTGTCTTGTCTTTGTCTTGTCTTTGTCTTGTCTTTGTCTTGTCTTTGTCTTGTCTTTGTCTTGTCTTTGTCTTGTCTTTGTCTTGTCTTTGTCTTGTCTTTGTCTTGTCTTTGTCTTGTCTTTGTCTTGTCTTTGTCTTGTCTTTGTCTTGTCTTTGTCTTGTCTTTGTCTTGTCTTTGTCTTGTCTTTGTCTTGTCTTTGTCTTGTCTTTGTCTTGTCTTTGTCTTGTCTTTGTCTTGTCTTTGTCTTGTCTTTGTCTTGTCTTTGTCTTGTCTTTGTCTTGTCTTTGTCTTGTCTTTGTCTTGTCTTTGTCTTGTCTTTGTCTTGTCTTTGTCTTGTCTTTGTCTTGTCTTTGTCTTGTCTTTGTCTTGTCTTTGTCTTGTCTTTGTCTTGTCTTTGTCTTGTCTTTGTCTTGTCTTTGTCTTGTCTTTGTCTTGTCTTTGTCTTGTCTTTGTCTTGTCTTTGTCTTGTCTTTGTCTTGTCTTTGTCTTGTCTTTGTCTTGTCTTTGTCTTGTCTTTGTCTTGTCTTTGTCTTGTCTTTGTCTTGTCTTTGTCTTGTCTTTGTCTTGTCTTTGTCTTGTCTTTGTCTTGTCTTTGTCTTGTCTTTGTCTTGTCTTTGTCTTGTCTTTGTCTTGTCTTTGTCTTGTCTTTGTCTTGTCTTTGTCTTGTCTTTGTCTTGTCTTTGTCTTGTCTTTGTCTTGTCTTTGTCTTGTCTTTGTCTTGTCTTTGTCTTGTCTTTGTCTTGTCTTTGTCTTGTCTTTGTCTTGTCTTTGTCTTGTCTTTGTCTTGTCTTTGTCTTGTCTTTGTCTTGTCTTTGTCTTGTCTTTGTCTTGTCTTTGTCTTGTCTTTGTCTTGTCTTTGTCTTGTCTTTGTCTTGTCTTTGTCTTGTCTTTGTCTTGTCTTTGTCTTGTCTTTGTCTTGTCTTTGTCTTGTCTTTGTCTTGTCTTTGTCTTGTCTTTGTCTTGTCTTTGTCTTGTCTTTGTCTTGTCTTTGTCTTGTCTTTGTCTTGTCTTTGTCTTGTCTTTGTCTTGTCTTTGTCTTGTCTTTGTCTTGTCTTTGTCTTGTCTTTGTCTTGTCTTTGTCTTGTCTTTGTCTTGTCTTTGTCTTGTCTTTGTCTTGTCTTTGTCTTGTCTTTGTCTTGTCTTTGTCTTGTCTTTGTCTTGTCTTTGTCTTGTCTTTGTCTTGTCTTTGTCTTGTCTTTGTCTTGTCTTTGTCTTGTCTTTGTCTTGTCTTTGTCTTGTCTTTGTCTTGTCTTTGTCTTGTCTTTGTCTTGTCTTTGTCTTGTCTTTGTCTTGTCTTTGTCTTGTCTTTGTCTTGTCTTTGTCTTGTCTTTGTCTTGTCTTTGTCTTGTCTTTGTCTTGTCTTTGTCTTGTCTTTGTCTTGTCTTTGTCTTGTCTTTGTCTTGTCTTTGTCTTGTCTTTGTCTTGTCTTTGTCTTGTCTTTGTCTTGTCTTTGTCTTGTCTTTGTCTTGTCTTTGTCTTGTCTTTGTCTTGTCTTTGTCTTGTCTTTGTCTTGTCTTTGTCTTGTCTTTGTCTTGTCTTTGTCTTGTCTTTGTCTTGTCTTTGTCTTGTCTTTGTCTTGTCTTTGTCTTGTCTTTGTCTTGTCTTTGTCTTGTCTTTGTCTTGTCTTTGTCTTGTCTTTGTCTTGTCTTTGTCTTGTCTTTGTCTTGTCTTTGTCTTGTCTTTGTCTTGTCTTTGTCTTGTCTTTGTCTTGTCTTTGTCTTGTCTTTGTCTTGTCTTTGTCTTGTCTTTGTCTTGTCTTTGTCTTGTCTTTGTCTTGTCTTTGTCTTGTCTTTGTCTTGTCTTTGTCTTGTCTTTGTCTTGTCTTTGTCTTGTCTTTGTCTTGTCTTTGTCTTGTCTTTGTCTTGTCTTTGTCTTGTCTTTGTCTTGTCTTTGTCTTGTCTTTGTCTTGTCTTTGTCTTGTCTTTGTCTTGTCTTTGTCTTGTCTTTGTCTTGTCTTTGTCTTGTCTTTGTCTTGTCTTTGTCTTGTCTTTGTCTTGTCTTTGTCTTGTCTTTGTCTTGTCTTTGTCTTGTCTTTGTCTTGTCTTTGTCTTGTCTTTGTCTTGTCTTTGTCTTGTCTTTGTCTTGTCTTTGTCTTGTCTTTGTCTTGTCTTTGTCTTGTCTTTGTCTTGTCTTTGTCTTGTCTTTGTCTTGTCTTTGTCTTGTCTTTGTCTTGTCTTTGTCTTGTCTTTGTCTTGTCTTTGTCTTGTCTTTGTCTTGTCTTTGTCTTGTCTTTGTCTTGTCTTTGTCTTGTCTTTGTCTTGTCTTTGTCTTGTCTTTGTCTTGTCTTTGTCTTGTCTTTGTCTTGTCTTTGTCTTGTCTTTGTCTTGTCTTTGTCTTGTCTTTGTCTTGTCTTTGTCTTGTCTTTGTCTTGTCTTTGTCTTGTCTTTGTCTTGTCTTTGTCTTGTCTTTGTCTTGTCTTTGTCTTGTCTTTGTCTTGTCTTTGTCTTGTCTTTGTCTTGTCTTTGTCTTGTCTTTGTCTTGTCTTTGTCTTGTCTTTGTCTTGTCTTTGTCTTGTCTTTGTCTTGTCTTTGTCTTGTCTTTGTCTTGTCTTTGTCTTGTCTTTGTCTTGTCTTTGTCTTGTCTTTGTCTTGTCTTTGTCTTGTCTTTGTCTTGTCTTTGTCTTGTCTTTGTCTTGTCTTTGTCTTGTCTTTGTCTTGTCTTTGTCTTGTCTTTGTCTTGTCTTTGTCTTGTCTTTGTCTTGTCTTTGTCTTGTCTTTGTCTTGTCTTTGTCTTGTCTTTGTCTTGTCTTTGTCTTGTCTTTGTCTTGTCTTTGTCTTGTCTTTGTCTTGTCTTTGTCTTGTCTTTGTCTTGTCTTTGTCTTGTCTTTGTCTTGTCTTTGTCTTGTCTTTGTCTTGTCTTTGTCTTGTCTTTGTCTTGTCTTTGTCTTGTCTTTGTCTTGTCTTTGTCTTGTCTTTGTCTTGTCTTTGTCTTGTCTTTGTCTTGTCTTTGTCTTGTCTTTGTCTTGTCTTTGTCTTGTCTTTGTCTTGTCTTTGTCTTGTCTTTGTCTTGTCTTTGTCTTGTCTTTGTCTTGTCTTTGTCTTGTCTTTGTCTTGTCTTTGTCTTGTCTTTGTCTTGTCTTTGTCTTGTCTTTGTCTTGTCTTTGTCTTGTCTTTGTCTTGTCTTTGTCTTGTCTTTGTCTTGTCTTTGTCTTGTCTTTGTCTTGTCTTTGTCTTGTCTTTGTCTTGTCTTTGTCTTGTCTTTGTCTTGTCTTTGTCTTGTCTTTGTCTTGTCTTTGTCTTGTCTTTGTCTTGTCTTTGTCTTGTCTTTGTCTTGTCTTTGTCTTGTCTTTGTCTTGTCTTTGTCTTGTCTTTGTCTTGTCTTTGTCTTGTCTTTGTCTTGTCTTTGTCTTGTCTTTGTCTTGTCTTTGTCTTGTCTTTGTCTTGTCTTTGTCTTGTCTTTGTCTTGTCTTTGTCTTGTCTTTGTCTTGTCTTTGTCTTGTCTTTGTCTTGTCTTTGTCTTGTCTTTGTCTTGTCTTTGTCTTGTCTTTGTCTTGTCTTTGTCTTGTCTTTGTCTTGTCTTTGTCTTGTCTTTGTCTTGTCTTTGTCTTGTCTTTGTCTTGTCTTTGTCTTGTCTTTGTCTTGTCTTTGTCTTGTCTTTGTCTTGTCTTTGTCTTGTCTTTGTCTTGTCTTTGTCTTGTCTTTGTCTTGTCTTTGTCTTGTCTTTGTCTTGTCTTTGTCTTGTCTTTGTCTTGTCTTTGTCTTGTCTTTGTCTTGTCTTTGTCTTGTCTTTGTCTTGTCTTTGTCTTGTCTTTGTCTTGTCTTTGTCTTGTCTTTGTCTTGTCTTTGTCTTGTCTTTGTCTTGTCTTTGTCTTGTCTTTGTCTTGTCTTTGTCTTGTCTTTGTCTTGTCTTTGTCTTGTCTTTGTCTTGTCTTTGTCTTGTCTTTGTCTTGTCTTTGTCTTGTCTTTGTCTTGTCTTTGTCTTGTCTTTGTCTTGTCTTTGTCTTGTCTTTGTCTTGTCTTTGTCTTGTCTTTGTCTTGTCTTTGTCTTGTCTTTGTCTTGTCTTTGTCTTGTCTTTGTCTTGTCTTTGTCTTGTCTTTGTCTTGTCTTTGTCTTGTCTTTGTCTTGTCTTTGTCTTGTCTTTGTCTTGTCTTTGTCTTGTCTTTGTCTTGTCTTTGTCTTGTCTTTGTCTTGTCTTTGTCTTGTCTTTGTCTTGTCTTTGTCTTGTCTTTGTCTTGTCTTTGTCTTGTCTTTGTCTTGTCTTTGTCTTGTCTTTGTCTTGTCTTTGTCTTGTCTTTGTCTTGTCTTTGTCTTGTCTTTGTCTTGTCTTTGTCTTGTCTTTGTCTTGTCTTTGTCTTGTCTTTGTCTTGTCTTTGTCTTGTCTTTGTCTTGTCTTTGTCTTGTCTTTGTCTTGTCTTTGTCTTGTCTTTGTCTTGTCTTTGTCTTGTCTTTGTCTTGTCTTTGTCTTGTCTTTGTCTTGTCTTTGTCTTGTCTTTGTCTTGTCTTTGTCTTGTCTTTGTCTTGTCTTTGTCTTGTCTTTGTCTTGTCTTTGTCTTGTCTTTGTCTTGTCTTTGTCTTGTCTTTGTCTTGTCTTTGTCTTGTCTTTGTCTTGTCTTTGTCTTGTCTTTGTCTTGTCTTTGTCTTGTCTTTGTCTTGTCTTTGTCTTGTCTTTGTCTTGTCTTTGTCTTGTCTTTGTCTTGTCTTTGTCTTGTCTTTGTCTTGTCTTTGTCTTGTCTTTGTCTTGTCTTTGTCTTGTCTTTGTCTTGTCTTTGTCTTGTCTTTGTCTTGTCTTTGTCTTGTCTTTGTCTTGTCTTTGTCTTGTCTTTGTCTTGTCTTTGTCTTGTCTTTGTCTTGTCTTTGTCTTGTCTTTGTCTTGTCTTTGTCTTGTCTTTGTCTTGTCTTTGTCTTGTCTTTGTCTTGTCTTTGTCTTGTCTTTGTCTTGTCTTTGTCTTGTCTTTGTCTTGTCTTTGTCTTGTCTTTGTCTTGTCTTTGTCTTGTCTTTGTCTTGTCTTTGTCTTGTCTTTGTCTTGTCTTTGTCTTGTCTTTGTCTTGTCTTTGTCTTGTCTTTGTCTTGTCTTTGTCTTGTCTTTGTCTTGTCTTTGTCTTGTCTTTGTCTTGTCTTTGTCTTGTCTTTGTCTTGTCTTTGTCTTGTCTTTGTCTTGTCTTTGTCTTGTCTTTGTCTTGTCTTTGTCTTGTCTTTGTCTTGTCTTTGTCTTGTCTTTGTCTTGTCTTTGTCTTGTCTTTGTCTTGTCTTTGTCTTGTCTTTGTCTTGTCTTTGTCTTGTCTTTGTCTTGTCTTTGTCTTGTCTTTGTCTTGTCTTTGTCTTGTCTTTGTCTTGTCTTTGTCTTGTCTTTGTCTTGTCTTTGTCTTGTCTTTGTCTTGTCTTTGTCTTGTCTTTGTCTTGTCTTTGTCTTGTCTTTGTCTTGTCTTTGTCTTGTCTTTGTCTTGTCTTTGTCTTGTCTTTGTCTTGTCTTTGTCTTGTCTTTGTCTTGTCTTTGTCTTGTCTTTGTCTTGTCTTTGTCTTGTCTTTGTCTTGTCTTTGTCTTGTCTTTGTCTTGTCTTTGTCTTGTCTTTGTCTTGTCTTTGTCTTGTCTTTGTCTTGTCTTTGTCTTGTCTTTGTCTTGTCTTTGTCTTGTCTTTGTCTTGTCTTTGTCTTGTCTTTGTCTTGTCTTTGTCTTGTCTTTGTCTTGTCTTTGTCTTGTCTTTGTCTTGTCTTTGTCTTGTCTTTGTCTTGTCTTTGTCTTGTCTTTGTCTTGTCTTTGTCTTGTCTTTGTCTTGTCTTTGTCTTGTCTTTGTCTTGTCTTTGTCTTGTCTTTGTCTTGTCTTTGTCTTGTCTTTGTCTTGTCTTTGTCTTGTCTTTGTCTTGTCTTTGTCTTGTCTTTGTCTTGTCTTTGTCTTGTCTTTGTCTTGTCTTTGTCTTGTCTTTGTCTTGTCTTTGTCTTGTCTTTGTCTTGTCTTTGTCTTGTCTTTGTCTTGTCTTTGTCTTGTCTTTGTCTTGTCTTTGTCTTGTCTTTGTCTTGTCTTTGTCTTGTCTTTGTCTTGTCTTTGTCTTGTCTTTGTCTTGTCTTTGTCTTGTCTTTGTCTTGTCTTTGTCTTGTCTTTGTCTTGTCTTTGTCTTGTCTTTGTCTTGTCTTTGTCTTGTCTTTGTCTTGTCTTTGTCTTGTCTTTGTCTTGTCTTTGTCTTGTCTTTGTCTTGTCTTTGTCTTGTCTTTGTCTTGTCTTTGTCTTGTCTTTGTCTTGTCTTTGTCTTGTCTTTGTCTTGTCTTTGTCTTGTCTTTGTCTTGTCTTTGTCTTGTCTTTGTCTTGTCTTTGTCTTGTCTTTGTCTTGTCTTTGTCTTGTCTTTGTCTTGTCTTTGTCTTGTCTTTGTCTTGTCTTTGTCTTGTCTTTGTCTTGTCTTTGTCTTGTCTTTGTCTTGTCTTTGTCTTGTCTTTGTCTTGTCTTTGTCTTGTCTTTGTCTTGTCTTTGTCTTGTCTTTGTCTTGTCTTTGTCTTGTCTTTGTCTTGTCTTTGTCTTGTCTTTGTCTTGTCTTTGTCTTGTCTTTGTCTTGTCTTTGTCTTGTCTTTGTCTTGTCTTTGTCTTGTCTTTGTCTTGTCTTTGTCTTGTCTTTGTCTTGTCTTTGTCTTGTCTTTGTCTTGTCTTTGTCTTGTCTTTGTCTTGTCTTTGTCTTGTCTTTGTCTTGTCTTTGTCTTGTCTTTGTCTTGTCTTTGTCTTGTCTTTGTCTTGTCTTTGTCTTGTCTTTGTCTTGTCTTTGTCTTGTCTTTGTCTTGTCTTTGTCTTGTCTTTGTCTTGTCTTTGTCTTGTCTTTGTCTTGTCTTTGTCTTGTCTTTGTCTTGTCTTTGTCTTGTCTTTGTCTTGTCTTTGTCTTGTCTTTGTCTTGTCTTTGTCTTGTCTTTGTCTTGTCTTTGTCTTGTCTTTGTCTTGTCTTTGTCTTGTCTTTGTCTTGTCTTTGTCTTGTCTTTGTCTTGTCTTTGTCTTGTCTTTGTCTTGTCTTTGTCTTGTCTTTGTCTTGTCTTTGTCTTGTCTTTGTCTTGTCTTTGTCTTGTCTTTGTCTTGTCTTTGTCTTGTCTTTGTCTTGTCTTTGTCTTGTCTTTGTCTTGTCTTTGTCTTGTCTTTGTCTTGTCTTTGTCTTGTCTTTGTCTTGTCTTTGTCTTGTCTTTGTCTTGTCTTTGTCTTGTCTTTGTCTTGTCTTTGTCTTGTCTTTGTCTTGTCTTTGTCTTGTCTTTGTCTTGTCTTTGTCTTGTCTTTGTCTTGTCTTTGTCTTGTCTTTGTCTTGTCTTTGTCTTGTCTTTGTCTTGTCTTTGTCTTGTCTTTGTCTTGTCTTTGTCTTGTCTTTCTCTTGTCTTTCTCTTGTCATTGTCTTGTCTTTGACTTGTCATGGAAATTTCTTTCAAACACATGCACATGGTGATATATTTCTCACCTTGCAGTACAGGGTAACAGAATCATTCTGCAAGGTTTCGTAAACAAAAATATTTCTTTCTATAAAAATCAATTTGATCGTCCTCCCAATTTTTTTCCAACCCACCAATTTCCACTACTGATCACGGAAATTACTTGAAAACACATGGCAATAAAATTTTCTTCTTCTGCTGGATGCAGGATAGGCAAACAAAATCATCCTGCAAGGTTTCGTAAACAAAAATATTTCTTTCTATAAAAATCAATTTGATCGTCCTCCCAATTTTTTTCCAACCCACCAATTTCCACTACTGATCACGGAAATTACTTGAAAACACATGGCAATAAAATTTTTTTCTTCTGATGGATGCAGGATAGGCAAACAAAATCATCCTGCAAGGTTTCGTAAACAAAAATATTTCTTTCTATAAAAATCAATTTGATCGTCCTCCCATTTTTTCCCAACCCACCAATTTCCACTACTGATCACGGAAATTACTTGAAAACACATGGCAATAAAATTTTCTTCTTCAGCTGGATGCAGGATAGGCAAACAAAATCATCCTGCAAGGTTTCGTAAACAAAATTATTTCTTTCTATAAAAATCAATTTGATCGTCCTCCCAATTTTTTCCAACCCACCAATTTCCACTACTGATCACGGAAATTACTTGAAAACACATGGCAATAAAATTTTCTTCTTCTGCTGGATGCAGGATAGGGAAACAGAATCATTCTGCAAGGTTTCGTAAACAAAATTATTTCTTTCTATAAAAATCAATTTGATCGTCCTCCCAATTTTTTTCCAACCCACCAATTTCCACTACTGATCACGGAAATTACTTGAAAACACATGGCAATGAAAAATTTCCCCTTTTTATGGATGCAGGATAGGCAAACAAAATCATCCGGCAAGGTTTCGTAAACAAAAATATTTCTTTCTATAAAAATCAATTTTACCGTCCTCCCATTTTTTTCCAATCCACCAATTTCCACTAATGATCATGGAAATTACTTGAAAACACATGACGATACATTTTTTAATTTTGGATTGATGCGGGATAGTGAAACAGAATCATTCTGTAAGGTTTTCTAAGGAAAAATAATTCTTACAATAAAAATCAATTTGATAGTCCTCCCAAATTTTTTCCCACCTTCCTATTTTGGGATATTGAAATAAAAAAGTGTGTGCTCACTAGCGCCGCCTTGAGGGTGATATCCAATTTAATCATCACATCATTAAATAGTCCTTGCCCCAGTAACAATTTAGGCTTTATGGTGGTTTTATAGCCACTCATACAACTTAGATTGCACTTGCAGCGTGCTATAAAACTTTAATTGTGACTTAGATTACATTACAGCAAACATCATTTTCCTAAATTAATAAACTTTACCTAACATGAATTGGAAGTTTTAGTCTCCCTAGCGCCGCCTGATGGGCGAATTCTGTAATTATCTTTTCGCCGTCAGGTAGCACTCGACTCGCTGATGGATATTGCCGAAGACATCACACTTCTAAATAATGTTCTCGAGATTCAGAAATTGAAAAATAATACATGCTCACTAGTGCCGCCTGGTCTATCTCTTACATTAGTTTTGTCCATAATCGCGTAGCTCTTAACCTTCTCTAAATTTTTTTCCGAGAACACCTTCTCCTCTAAGTTATTAGACGTTTGTGACATACTGAATTCCACAGTGTGCTGAAAGCTGGTACGCTCACGTTAAACTTATTCAATGATAGTTGCGTTTACGAGAGGTTAGATTTATTTACTCTATTGTGTATCACCCCTGGCGCTGCAGTTATTAATTAATTGGATATCCAATTGCTCTAAATTGTAGGTCTAAGCAAACACAAAACAACTTTACCAAATAAAGTATGGTGCTAAATGTTAACTCAGATGAAATATTCGAGCCCCAATTAGTCGAAATCCCATAAGCTAAGTGATTCCTATTAGGTGGGTACCGCTAATACGAGTCCACGTAATAGGAATCAGCGTAGTAGGAGACCCGACTGTATCAAAATTCAGTATGTAGACAACCTTGGAGAACTTTTTTATCATTTGTGGAATTATAAAAAATCCATATTGGAAATTGTAAAACAAAACGATGAAAAATTAATCGCGCAATTCAGAAAAAAATATTATTCCTCGAAGAGCTCAAAATTAACCAAGTTAGTACATTTTTTTTTCTGTCAGCAGTGCTACCGCCAGTTTCTGGACGTAGTCCTGGTAGCACAATCTTCCTGACCAATATAACTACTAAAGCATTTTCTGTTGATTTGAAAGTGATCGATTTGGATTTCAGATCCTTTGTCAGGTGATCTGCAGGGAGCCATGTGGGTATTTTTAAAACTACGTGACAGATTTGTGTATTCCAACGTTGGAATATTCAAACAAATCCATTCAGTCAATCCTTTAGACGAAATCAGCAAGAATGGTTTTATGGTAGTTCGAACTACGCATATCATTTACAATACACGACTAATCGTATCTTTTCTATAAATTGTTATAAAACAATGAAAGTGTACAAGTAAATTGATTAGAAAGAGCCAAATAAAAGTTTTTCAAAAATTCAACGGAAAAAATGAAATTGATCTAATTATTATTTCCTTATTTCAAAGAACTTTAACATTCAATAAAGCGATAAAATATTATCAAGTGATTCATTTTCAATCGTCCTGGTCGGGACTATTGATTGATTCATAAATGAAATACGATACGGCTGTTATAAAATATACTTCCTGAAAAACTCAAATTTTCATGGCGTAATAACGCTATGGAAACAAAAAAAAAGTTGTTGCTTTCAGCGTGATTTTCGTGATACCTACTCTCGAATCTCAATAAAACAAAAGAAAAAGAAATATTATCAAAACAAATATATTATTTTGGTTTACAATCTCGCAAAATGCGTCAAATGGGATCCCAAAAATTCGTTCGTTGGTATTTGTGGAATGTCAAAAATATTTGCTTCAACTGTTATAAATTTCATCAGGTTTTCATCAATGCTGTGTGGAAATCGGTTCATGAGAAATAAAACCAATCTTACAAAAAATTGTGACATGTGATAATTGATGTAACTTCCAAATAATTTTCAATTTGGCAAGCCTCCATTATTGTTTGGAATAAAGCAAAAGATGTTTTTAAATATATGTTATCAATTCAACACAAAACCGTTGGTTTCAAACGATCATCAGTTTCAAAATCATCAAATATCAACATGCAAATTCGACATAGAAAATGTTTCCATTATTTGGCGTATAAAGATAAAATAGCATCGCGGTTTGTTTCAGTCTCGTAAAATAATAAAATATCATAGATCTCCCAAGAGAATCGAAAATCATCAAGTTTCAATGAAGAAATTTATTTGAAATCAATTTCAACTATTTCTACATTCAGAATTAATCAAAAACAGTTGTGCTAAAAGCTTTCGATATTTCGAGCTTTCGTAGCACGCCATCTGCATCAACCCAAGGATAACTTTTAGTACACTTGTTTTTCTTTTCGTATCTTTCCACGCTGTTTCGCGTGCGACGGTACACTGCGTATCGCGAGGAAAATTGAAAAACGCTGTTATGAAGTTTTCCAAAACGATTTTTTCTTTGTACCATCAGATTCCTTGGTTTCTAACGAATCCGTACATATGCAACACTTGGGTAGTTTTGTAGGAAATATCGAAGAAACAGCAGGTTGAAAATATTGCTCCACTTTTGCGCACCTATACATACAAATTTTACTTTAGTTGTGTCTGTGCGGGTGGAAAAACTGCTTCTAGTAAAATGGAAGTTTTTCAATGAAAAGGGAAAATATGGAAAATCGGAGAAAATCACGTCCTAGAAAAATTGTTTAGCTATGTTGTATTGGAAAAATCAAAATTTTAAACACATGATTGCAAAAACTGTGTGCTTTTTCAACCGGAAAAAGCACACAGTTTTCCGAGTTGGGAAATTTTGAATTTTCCATTTCGGCCAATTCATAGTAAAAACAATTATCTAGGTCGTGATTTTTTTCTTTTTTCCATATTTTGTCATTTTCTTTGAAAATAAAATAAAAAACCGCAAAAAAACACGAAAAATGGCGGATTGCCCGACGGGGGCCTTAACAATTTTTCTAGGACGTGATTTTCTCCGATTTTCCATATTTTCCGCTTTTCATTGAAAAATTTCCATTTTACTAGAAGCAGTTTTTCCACCCGCACAGACACAACTAAAGTAAAATTTGTATGTATAGGTGCGCAAAAGTGGAGCAATATTTTTAACCTGCTGTTTCTTCGATATTTCCTACAAAACTACCCAAGTGTTGCATATGTACGGATTCGTTAGAAACCAAGGAATCTGATGGTACAAAGAAAAAATCGTTTTGGAAAACTTCATAACAGCGTTTTTCAATTTTCCTCGCGATACACAGTGTACCGTCGCACGCGAAACAGCGTGGAAAGATACGAAAAGAAAAACAAGTGTACTAAAAGTTATCCTTGGGTTGATGCAGATGGCGTGCTACGAAAGCTCGAAATGTCGAAAGCTTTTAGCACAACTGTTTTTGAGTAATTCTGAATGTAGAAATAGTTGAAAATGATTTCAAATAAATTTCTTCATTGAAACTTGATGATTTTCGATTCTCTTGGGAGATCTATGATATTTTATTATTTTACGAGACTGAAACAAACCGCGATGCTATTTTATCTTTATACGCCAAATAATGGAAACATTTTCTATGTCGAATTTGCATGTTGATATTTGATGATTTTGAAACTGATGATCGTTTGAAACCAACGGTTTTGTGTTGAATTGATAACATATATTTAAAAACATCTTTTGCTTTATTCCAAACAATAATGGAGGCTTGCCAAATTGAAAATTATTTGGAAGTTCCATCAATTATCACATGTCACAATTTTTTGTAAGATTGGTTTTATTTCTCAGAAACCGATTTCCACACAGCATTGATGAAAACCTGATGAAATTTATAACAGTTGAAGCAAATATTTTTGACATTCCACAAATACCAACGAACGAATTTTTGGGATCCCTATAATTAATTTTCATGCTGGATTTGGCTGCTTTGAAACATTTTTGAATACAGATGTTGTTTCGTGTTTTCAGAAATGCAAGAAATCTTAGCAAAGTTTCCTCAGATTCTCATGGAATAATTATCATACTGATACTTGGATTTAAAAAATTTAAATGACGCATTTTGCGAGATTGTAAACCAAAATAATATATTTGTTTTGATAATATTTCTTTTTCTTTCGTTTATTGAGATTCGAGAGTAGGTATCACGAAAATCACGCTGAAAGCAACAACTTTTTTTTTGTTTCCATAGCGTTATTACGCTATGAAAATTTGAGTTTTTCAGGAAGTATATTTTATAACGGCCGTATCGTATTTCATTTATGAATCAATCAATAGTCCCGACCAGGACGATTGAAAATGAATCACTTGATAATATTTTATCGCTTTATTGAATGTTAAAGTTCTTTGAAATAAGGAAATAATAATTAGATCAATTTCATTTTTTCCGTTGAATTTTTGAAAAACTTTTATTTGGCTCTCTCTAATCAATTTACTTAGTACACTTCCATTGACTTATAACAATTTATAGAAAGATACGATTAGTCGTGTATTGTAAATGATATGCGTAGTTCGAACTACAATAAAACCATTCTCGCTGATTACGTCTAAAGGATTGACTGAATGGATTTGTTTGAATATTCCAACGTTGGAATACACAAATCTGTCACGTAGTTTTAAAAATACCCACATGGCTCCCTGCAGATCACCTGACAAAGGATCTGAAATCCAAATCGATCACTTTCAAATCAACAGAAAATGCTTTAGTAGTTATATTGGTCAGGAAGATTGTGCTACCAGACTACGTCCAGCAACTGGCGGTAGCACTTCTGACAGTAAAATATGTACTTGCTTGGTTAATTTTGAGCTCTTCGAGGAATAATATTTTTTCTGAATTGCGCAATTAATTTTTCATCGTTTTGTTTTACAACTTCCAATATGGATTTTTTATAATTCCACAAATGATAAAAAAGTTCTCCAAGGTTGTCTACATACTGGATTTTGATACAGTCGGGTCTCTTACTACGCTGATTCCTACTACGTGGATTCGTATTGTGCGGTACCCACCTAATAGAAATCACTTAGCTTATGGGATTTCGACTAATTGGGGCTCGAATATTTCATCTGAGTTAACTTTTAGCACCATACTTTATTTGGTAAATTTGTTTTGTGTTTGCTTAGACCTACAATTTAGAGCAATTGGATATCCAATTAATTAATAACTGCAGCGCCAGGGGTGCTACACAATAGAGTAAATAAATCTAACCTCTCGTAAACGCAACTATCATTGAATAAGTTTAACGTGAGCGTACCAGCTTTCAGCACAATGTGGAATTTAGTATGTCACAAACGTCTAATAACTTAGAGGAGAAGGTGTTCTCGGAAAAAAATTTAGAGATGGTTAAGAGCTACGCGATTATGGACAAAACTAATTTAAGAGATAGACCAGGCGGCACTAGTGAGCATGTATTATTTTTCAATTTCTGAATCTCGAGAACATTATTTAGAAGTGTGATGTCTTCGGCAATATCCATCAGCGAGTCGAGTGCTACCTGACGGCGAAAAGATAATTACAGAATTCGCCCATCAGGTGGCGCTAGGGAGACTAAAACTTCCAATTCATGTTAGGTAAAGTTTATTAATTTAGGAAAATGACGTTTACTGTAATGTAATCTAAGTCACAATTAAAGTTTTATAGCACGCTACAAGTGCAATCTAAGTTGTATGAGTGGCTATAAAACCACCATAAAGCCTAAATTGTTACTGGGGCAAGGACTATTTAATGATGTGATGATTAAATTGGATATCACCCTCAAGGCGGCGCTAGTGAGCACACACTTTTTTATTTCAATATCCCAAAATAGGAAGGTGGGAAAAAATTTGGGAGGACTATCAAATTGATTTTTATTGTAAGAATTATTTTTCCTTAGAAAAACTTACAGAATGATTCTGTTTCACTATCCCGCATCAAACCAAAATTAAAAAATGTATCGTCATGTGTTTTCAAGAAATTTCCATGATCATTAGTGGAAATTGGTGTATTGGAAAAAAATTGGGAGGACGGTAAAATTGATTTTTATAGAAAGAAATATTTTTGTTTACGAAACCTTGTCGGATTTATTGCCATGTGTTTTCAAGAAATTTCTATGATCACCAGTGGAAATTGGTGGGTTGGAAAAAAATTGGGAGGACGATCAAATTGATTTTTATAGAAAGAAATATTTTTGTTTACGAAACCTTGCAGGATGATTTTGTTTGCCTATCCTGTATCCATCAGAAGAAGAAAACTTTATTGCCATGTGTTTTCAAGAAATTTCCTTGATCAGTAGTGGAAATTGGTGGGTTGGGAAAAAATGGGAGCACGATCAAACTGATTTTTATAGAAAGAAATATTTTTGTTTACGAAACCTTGCAGGATGATTTTGTTTGCCTATCCTGCATCCAGCAGAATAAGAAAATTTTATTGCCATGTGTTTTCAAGAAATTTCCGTGATCAGTAGTGGAAATTGGTGGGTTGGGAAAAAATGGGAGCACGATCAAACTGATTTTTATAGAAAGAAATATTTTTGTTTACGAAACCTTGCAGGATGATTTTGTTTGCCTATCCTGCATCCAGCAGAAGAAGAAAATTTTATTGCCATGTGTTTTCAAGTAATTTCCGTGATCAGTAGTGGAAATTGGCGGGTTGGAAAAAAATTGGGAGGACGATCAAATTGATTTTTATAGAAAGAAACATTTTTGTTTACGAAACCTTGCAGGATGATTTTGTTTGCCTATCCTGTATCCATCAGAAGAAGAAAATTTTATTGCCATGTGTTTTCAAGAAATTTCCGTGATCAGTAGTGGAAATTGGTGGGTTGGGAAAAAATGGGAGCACGATCAAACTGATTTTTATAGAAAGAAATATTTTTGTTTACGAAACCTTGCCGGATGATTCTGTTTCCCTATCCTGCATCCAGCAGAAGAAGAAAATTTTATTGCCATGTGATTACAAGTAATTTCCGTGATCAGTAGTGGGAATTGGTGGGTTGGGAAAAAATTGGGAGGACGATCAAATTGATTTTTATAGAAAGAAATATTTTTGTTTACGAAACCTTGCAGGATGATTTTGTTTGTCTATCCTGTATCCATCAGAAGAAGAAAATTTTATTGCCATGTGTTTTCAAGAAATTTCCGTGATCAGTAGTGGAAATTGGTGGGTTGGGAAAAAATGGGAGCACGATCAAACTGATTTTTATAGAAAGAAATATTTTTGTTTACGAAACCTTGCAGAATGATTCTGTTTTCCTATCCTGCATCCATCAGAAGAAGAAAATTTTATTGCCATGTGTTTTCAAGTAATTTCCGTGATCAGTAGTGGAAATTGGTGGGTTGGGAAAAAATGGGAGCACGATCAAATTGATTTTTATAGAAAGAAATATTTTTGTTTACGAAACCTTGCAGAATGATTCTGTTTCCCTATCCTGCATACATTAGAAGAAGATAATTTTATCGCCATGTGTTTTCAAGTAATTACCGTGATCAGTAGTGGAAATTGGTGGGTTGGAAAAAATGGTAGGACGATCAAATTGATTTTTATAGAAAGAAATATTTTTGTTTACGAAACCTTGCAGAATGATTCTGTTTTCCTATCCTGCATCCATCAGAAGAAGAAAATTTTATCGCCATGTGTTTTCAAGTAATTTCCGTGATCAGTAGTGGAAATTGGTGGGTTGGGAAAAAATGGGAGCACGATCAAATTGATTTTTATAGAAAGAAATATTTTTGTTTACGAAACCTTGCAGAATGATTCTGTTTCCCTATCCTGCATACATTAGAAGAAGATAATTTTATCGCCATGTGTTTTCAAGTAATTTCCGTGATCAGTAGTGGAAATTGGTGGGTTGGAAAAAATGGGAGCACGATCAAATTGATTTTTATAGAAAGAAATATTTTTGTTTACGAAACCTTGCAGAATGATTCTCTTTTCCTATCCTGCATCCATCAGAAGAAGAAAATTTTATCGCCATGTGTTTTCAAGTAATTTCCGTGATCAGTAGTGGAAATTGGTGGGTTGGGAAAAAATGGGAGCACGATCAAATTGATTTTTATAGAAAGAAATATTTTTGTTTACGAAACCTTGCAGAATGATTCTCTTTTCCTATCCTGCATCCATCAGAAGAAGAAAATTTTATCGCCATGTGTTTTCAAGTAATTTCCGTGATCAGTAGTGGAAATTGGTGGGTTGGAAAAAATGGGAGCACGATCAAATTGATTTTTATAGAAAGAAATATTTTTGTTTACGAAACCTTGCAGAATGATTTTGTTTGTCTATCCTGTATCCATCAGAAGAAGAAAATTTTATTGCCATGTGTTTTCAAGAAATTTCCATGATCAGTAGTGCAAATTGGTGGGTTGGAAAAATTGAGAGGACAATAAAATTGATTTCTATTGAAACAATTGTTGTTGCTTACGAAACCTTGCCGGATGATTTTGTTTGCCTATCCTGTATCCATCAGAAGTAGAAAATTTTATTGCCATATGTTTTCAAGAAATTTCCATGATCAGTAGTGGAAATTGGTGGGTTGGGAAAAAATGGGAGGACGATCAAATTGATTTTTATAGAAAGAAATATTTTTGTTTACGAAACCTTGCAGAATGATTCTCTTTTCCTATCCTGCATCCATCAGAAGAAGAAAATTTTATCGCCATGTGTTTTCAAGTAATTTCCGTGATCAGTAGTGGAAATTGGTGGGTTGGAAAAAATGGGAGCACGATCAAATTGATTTTTATAGAAAGAAATATTTTTGTTTACGAAACCTTGCAGAATGATTTTGTTTGTCTATCCTGCATCCATCAGAAGTAGAAAATTTTATTGCCATGTGTTTTCAAGAAATTTCCATGATCAGTAGTGCAAATTGGTGGGTTGGAAAAATTGAGAGGACAATAAAATTGATTTCTATTGAAACAATTGTTGTTGCTTACGAAACCTTGCCGGATGATTTTGTTTGCCTATCCTGTATCCATCAGAAGTAGAAAATTTTATTGCCATGTGTTTTCAAGAAATTTCCATGATCAGTAGTGGAAATTGGTGGGTTGGGAAAAAATGGGAGGACGATCAAATTGATTTTTATAGAAAGAAATATTTTTGTTTACGAAACCTTGCAAAATGATTCTGTTTTCCTATCCTGCATCCATCAGAAGTAGAAAATTTTATTGCCATGTGTTTTCAAGTAATTTCCGTGATCAGTAGTGGAAATTGGTGGGTTGGGAAAAAATGGGAGCACGATCAAACTGATTTTTATAGAAAGAAATATTTTTGTTTACGAAACCTTGCAGAATGATTCTGTTTCCCTATCCTGCATCCAGCAGAAGAAGAAAATTTTATCGCCATGTGTTTTCAAGTAATTTCCGTGATCAGTAGTGGAAATTGGTGGGTTGGGAAAAAATGGGAGGACGATCAAATTGATTTTTATAGAAAGAAATATTTTTGTTTACGAAACCTTGCAGAATGATTCTGTTTTCCTATCCTGCATCCATCAGAAGAAGAAAATTTTATCGCCATGTGTTTTCAAGTAATTTCCGTGATCAGTAGTGGAAATTGGTGGGTTGGGAAAAAATGGGAGCACGATCAAATTGATTTTTATAGAAAGAAATATTTTTGTTTACGAAACCTTGCAGAATGATTCTGTTTCCCTATCCTGCATACATTAGAAGAAGATAATTTTATCGCCATGTGTTTTCAAGTAATTACCGTGATCAGTAGTGGAAATTGGTGGGTTGGAAAAAATTGGGAGGACGATCAAATTGATTTTTATAGAAAGAAATATTTTTGTTTACGAAACCTTGCAGGATGATTTTGTTTGTCTATCCTGTATCCATCAGAAGAAGAAAATTTTATTGCCATGTGTTTTCAAGAAATTTCCATGATCAGTAGTGCAAATTGGTGGGTTGGAAAAATTGAGAGGACAATAAAATTGATTTCTATTGAAACAATTGTTGTTGCTTACGAAACCTTGCCGGATGATTTTGTTTGCCTATCCTGTATCCATCAGAAGTAGAAAATTTTATTGCCATGTGTTTTCAAGAAATTTCCATGATCAGTAGTGGAAATTGGTGGGTTGAGAAAAAATGGGAGGACGATCAAATTGATTTTTATAGAAAGAAATATTTTTGTTTACGAAACCTTGCAGAATGATTCTCTTTTCCTATCCTGCATCCATCAGAAGAAGAAAATTTTATCGCCATGTGTTTTCAAGTAATTTCCGTGATCAGTAGTGGAAATTGGTGGGTTGGAAAAAATGGTAGGACGATCAAATTGATTTTTATAGAAAGAAATATTTTTGTTTACGAAACCTTGCAGAATGATTTTGTTTGTCTATCCTGCATCCATCAGAAGTAGAAAATTTTATTGCCATGTGTTTTCAAGAAATTTCCATGATCAGTAGTGCAAATTGGTGGGTTGGAAAAATTGAGAGGACAATAAAATTGATTTCTATTGAAACAATTGTTGTTGCTTAGGAAACCTTGCCGGATGATTTTGTTTGCCTATCCTGCATCCATCAGAAGTAGAAAATTTTATTGCCATGTGTTTTCAAGTAATTTCCATGATTAGTAGTGGAAATTGGTGGGTTGGGAAAAAATTGGGAGGACGATCAAATTGATTTTTATAGAAAGAAATATTTTTGTTTACGAAACCTTGCAGAATGATTTTGTTTGCCTATCCTGTATCCATCAGAAGTAGAAAATTTTATTGCCATGTGTTTTCAAGTAATTTCCGTGATCAGTAGTGGAAATTGGTGGGTTGGGAAAAAATGGGAGCACGATCAAATTGATTTTTATAGAAAGAAATATTTTTGTTTACGAAACCTTGCAGAATGATTCTGTTTTCCTATCCTGCATCCATCAGAAGAAGAAAATTTTATCGCCATGTGTTTTCAAGTAATTTCCGTGATCAGTAGTGGAAATTGGTGGGTTGGGAAAAAATGGGAGCACGATCAAATTGATTTTTATAGAAAGAAATATTTTTGTTTACGAAACCTTGCAGAATGATTCTGTTTCCCTATCCTGCATACATTAGAAGAAGATAATTTTATCGCCATGTGTTTTCAAGTAATTACCGTGATCAGCAGTGGAAATTGGTGGGTTGGAAAAAATTGGGAGGACGATCAAATTGATTTTTATAGAAAGAAATATTTTTGTTTACGAAACCTTGCAGGATGATTTTGTTTGTCTATCCTGTATCCATCAGAAGAAGAAAATTTTATTGCCATGTGTTTTCAAGAAATTTCCATGATCAGTAGTGGAAATTGGTGGGTTGGAAAAATTGAGAGGACAATAAAATTGATTTCTATTGAAACAATTGTTGTTGCTTACGAAACCTTGCCGGATGATTTTGTTTGCCTATCCTGTATCCATCAGAAGTAGAAAATTTTATTGCCATGTGTTTTCAAGAAATTTCCATGATCAGTAGTGGAAATTGGTGGGTTGGGAAAAAATGGGAGCACGATCAAATTGATTTTTATAGAAAGAAATATTTTTGTTTACGAAACCTTGCCGGATGATTTTGTTTGCCTATCCTGTATCCATCAGAAGAAGAAAACTTTATTGCCATGTGTTTTCAAGAAATTTCCATGATCACCAGTGGAAATTGGTGGGTTGGAAAAAAATGAGAGCACGATCAAATTGATTTTTATAAAAAGAATCCTTGCAGAATGATTCTGTTTCCCTATCCTGCATACTTTAGAAGAAGATAATTTTATCGCCATGTGTTTTCAAGAAATTTCCATGATCAGTAGTGGAAATCGGTGGGTTAGAAAAAAATTGGGAGGACGATCAAATTGATTTTTATAGCAAGAAATATTTTTGTTTACGAAACCTTGCAGAATGATTCTGTTACCCTGTACTGCAAGGTTAGAAATATATCACCATGTGCATGTGTTTGAAAGAAATTTCCATGACAAGTCAAAGACAAGACAAAGACAAGACAAAGATAAGACAAAGACAAGACAAAGACAAGACAAAGACAAGACAAAGACAAGACAAAGACAAGATAAAGACAAGACAAAGACAAGACAAAGACAAGACAAAGACAAGACAAAGACAAGACAAAGACAAGACAAAGACAAGACAAAGACAAGACAAAGACAAGACAAAGACAAGACAAAGACAAGACAAAGACAAGACAAAGACAAGACAAAGACAAGACAAAGACAAGACAAAGACAAGACAAAGACAAGACAAAGACAAGACAAAGACAAGACAAAGACAAGACAAAGACAAGACAAAGACAAGACAAAGACAAGACAAAGACAAGACAAAGACAAGACAAAGACAAGACAAAGACAAGACAAAGACAA
This sequence comes from Topomyia yanbarensis, assembly GCF_030247195.1. Taxonomy (NCBI): domain Eukaryota; kingdom Metazoa; phylum Arthropoda; class Insecta; order Diptera; family Culicidae; genus Topomyia; species Topomyia yanbarensis. Next base: position 106,634,625 of record NC_080670.1, on the reverse strand, counting down.
GACAAAGACAAGACAAAGACAAGACAAAGACAAGACAAAGACAAGACAAAGACAAGACAAAGACAAGACAAAGACAAGACAAAGACAAGACAAAGACAAGACAAAGACAAGACAAAGACAAGACAAAGACAAGACAAAGACAAGACAAAGACAAGACAAAGACAAGACAAAGACAAGACAAAGACAAGACAAAGACAAGACAAAGACAAGACAAAGACAAGACAAAGACAAGACAAAGACAAGACAAAGACAAGACAAAGACAAGACAAAGACAAGACAAAGACAAGACAAAGACAAGACAAAGACAAGACAAAGACAAGACAAAGACAAGACAAAGACAAGACAAAGACAAGACAAAGACAAGACAAAGACAAGACAAAGACAAGACAAAGACAAGACAAAGACAAGACAAAGACAAGACAAAGACAAGACAAAGACAAGACAAAGACAAGACAAAGACAAGACAAAGACAAGACAAAGACAAGACAAAGACAAGACAAAGACAAGACAAAGACAAGACAAAGACAAGACAAAGACAAGACAAAGACAAGACAAAGACAAGACAAAGACAAGACAAAGACAAGACAAAGACAAGACAAAGACAAGACAAAGACAAGACAAAGACAAGACAAAGACAAGACAAAGACAAGACAAAGACAAGACAAAGACAAGACAAAGACAAGACAAAGACAAGACAAAGACAAGACAAAGACAAGACAAAGACAAGACAAAGACAAGACAAAGACAAGACAAAGACAAGACAAAGACAAGACAAAGACAAGACAAAGACAAGACAAAGACAAGACAAAGACAAGACAAAGACAAGACAAAGACAAGACAAAGACAAGACAAAGACAAGACAAAGACAAGACAAAGACAAGACAAAGACAAGACAAAGACAAGACAAAGACAAGACAAAGACAAGACAAAGACAAGACAAAGACAAGACAAAGACAAGACAAAGACAAGACAAAGACAAGACAAAGACAAGACAAAGACAAGACAAAGACAAGACAAAGACAAGACAAAGACAAGACAAAGACAAGACAAAGACAAGACAAAGACAAAGACAAGACAAAGACAAGACAAAGACAAGACAAAGACAAGACAAAGACAAGACAAAGACAAGACAAAGACAAGACAAAGACAAGACAAAGACAAGACAAAGACAAGACAAAGACAAGACAAAGACAAGACAAAGACAAGACAAAGACAAGACAAAGACAAGACAAAGACAAGACAAAGACAAGACAAAGACAAGACAAAGACAAGACAAAGACAAGACAAAGACAAGACAAAGACAAGACAAAGACAAGACAAAGACAAGACAAAGACAAGACAAAGACAAGACAAAGACAAGACAAAGACAAGACAAAGACAAGACAAAGACAAGACAAAGACAAGACAAAGACAAGACAAAGACAAGACAAAGACAAGACAAAGACAAGACAAAGACAAGACAAAGACAAGACAAAGACAAGACAAAGACAAGACAAAGACAAGACAAAGACAAGACAAAGACAAGACAAAGACAAGACAAAGACAAGACAAAGACAAGACAAAGACAAGACAAAGACAAGACAAAGACAAGACAAAGACAAGACAAAGACAAGACAAAGACAAGACAAAGACAAGACAAAGACAAGACAAAGACAAGACAAAGACAAGACAAAGACAAGACAAAGACAAGACAAAGACAAGACAAAGACAAGACAAAGACAAGACAAAGACAAGACAAAGACAAGACAAAGACAAGACAAAGACAAGACAAAGACAAGACAAAGACAAGACAAAGACAAGACAAAGACAAGACAAAGACAAGACAAAGACAAGACAAAGACAAGACAAAGACAAGACAAAGACAAGACAAAGACAAGACAAAGACAAGACAAAGACAAGACAAAGACAAGACAAAGACAAGACAAAGACAAGACAAAGACAAGACAAAGACAAGACAAAGACAAGACAAAGACAAGACAAAGACAAGACAAAGACAAGACAAAGACAAGACAAAGACAAGACAAAGACAAGACAAAGACAAGACAAAGACAAGACAAAGACAAGACAAAGACAAGACAAAGACAAGACAAAGACAAGACAAAGACAAGACAAAGACAAGACAAAGACAAGACAAAGACAAGACAAAGACAAGACAAAGACAAGACAAAGACAAGACAAAGACAAGACAAAGACAAGACAAAGACAAGACAAAGACAAGACAAAGACAAGACAAAGACAAGACAAAGACAAGACAAAGACAAGACAAAGACAAGACAAAGACAAGACAAAGACAAGACAAAGACAAGACAAAGACAAGACAAAGACAAGACAAAGACAAGACAAAGACAAGACAAAGACAAGACAAAGACAAGACAAAGACAAGACAAAGACAAGACAAAGACAAGACAAAGACAAGACAAAGACAAGACAAAGACAAGACAAAGACAAGACAAAGACAAGACAAAGACAAGACAAAGACAAGACAAAGACAAGACAAAGACAAGACAAGACAAAGACAAGACAAAGACAAGACAAAGACAAGACAAAGACAAGACAAAGACAAGACAAAGACAAGACAAAGACAAGACAAAGACAAGACAAAGACAAGACAAAGACAAGACAAAGACAAGACAAAGACAAGACAAAGACAAGACAAAGACAAGACAAAGACAAGACAAAGACAAGACAAAGACAAGACAAAGACAAGACAAAGACAAGACAAAGACAAGACAAAGACAAGACAAAGACAAGACAAAGACAAGACAAAGACAAGACAAAGACAAGACAAAGACAAGACAAAGACAAGACAAAGACAAGACAAAGACAAGACAAAGACAAGACAAAGACAAGACAAAGACAAGACAAAGACAAGACAAAGACAAGACAAAGACAAGACAAAGACAAGACAAAGACAAGACAAAGACAAGACAAAGACAAGACAAAGACAAGACAAAGACAAGACAAAGACAAGACAAAGACAAGACAAAGACAAGACAAAGACAAGACAAAGACAAGACAAAGACAAGACAAAGACAAGACAAAGACAAGACAAAGACAAGACAAAGACAAGACAAAGACAAGACAAAGACAAGACAAAGACAAGACAAAGACAAGACAAAGACAAGACAAAGACAAGACAAAGACAAGACAAAGACAAGACAAAGACAAGACAAAGACAAGACAAAGACAAGACAAAGACAAGACAAAGACAAGACAAAGACAAGACAAAGACAAGACAAAGACAAGACAAAGACAAGACAAAGACAAGACAAAGACAAGACAAAGACAAGACAAAGACAAGACAAAGACAAGACAAAGACAAGACAAAGACAAGACAAAGACAAGACAAAGACAAGACAAAGACAAGACAAAGACAAGACAAAGACAAGACAAAGACAAGACAAAGACAAGACAAAGACAAGACAAAGACAAGACAAAGACAAGACAAAGACAAGACAAAGACAAGACAAAGACAAGACAAAGACAAGACAAAGACAAGACAAAGACAAGACAAAGACAAGACAAAGACAAGACAAAGACAAGACAAAGACAAGACAAAGACAAGACAAAGACAAGACAAAGACAAGACAAAGACAAGACAAAGACAAGACAAAGACAAGACAAAGACAAGACAAAGACAAGACAAAGACAAGACAAAGACAAGACAAAGACAAGACAAAGACAAGACAAAGACAAGACAAAGACAAGACAAAGACAAGACAAAGACAAGACAAAGACAAGACAAAGACAAGACAAAGACAAGACAAAGACAAGACAAAGACAAGACAAAGACAAGACAAAGACAAGACAAAGACAAGACAAAGACAAGACAAAGACAAGACAAAGACAAGACAAAGACAAGACAAAGACAAGACAAAGACAAGACAAAGACAAGACAAAGACAAGACAAAGACAAGACAAAGACAAGACAAAGACAAGACAAAGACAAGACAAAGACAAGACAAAGACAAGACAAAGACAAGACAAAGACAAGACAAAGACAAGACAAAGACAAGACAAAGACAAGACAAAGACAAGACAAAGACAAGACAAAGACAAGACAAAGACAAGACAAAGACAAGACAAAGACAAGACAAAGACAAGACAAAGACAAGACAAAGACAAGACAAAGACAAGACAAAGACAAGACAAAGACAAGACAAAGACAAGACAAAGACAAGACAAAGACAAGACAAAGACAAGACAAAGACAAGACAAAGACAAGACAAAGACAAGACAAAGACAAGACAAAGACAAGACAAAGACAAGACAAAGACAAGACAAAGACAAGACAAAGACAAGACAAAGACAAGACAAAGACAAGACAAAGACAAGACAAAGACAAGACAAAGACAAGACAAAGACAAGACAAAGACAAGACAAAGACAAGACAAAGACAAGACAAAGACAAGACAAAGACAAGACAAAGACAAGACAAAGACAAGACAAAGACAAGACAAAGACAAGACAAAGACAAGACAAAGACAAGACAAAGACAAGACAAAGACAAGACAAAGACAAGACAAAGACAAGACAAAGACAAGACAAAGACAAGACAAAGACAAGACAAAGACAAGACAAAGACAAGACAAAGACAAGACAAAGACAAGACAAAGACAAGACAAAGACAAGACAAAGATAAGACAAAGACAAGACAAAGACAAGACAAAGACAAGACAAAGACAAGACAAAGACAAGACAAAGACAAGACAAAGACAAGACAAAGACAAGACAAAGACAAGACAAAGACAAGACAAAGACAAGACAAAGACAAGACAAAGACAAGACAAAGACAAGACAAAGACAAGACAAAGACAAGACAAAGACAAGACAAAGACAAGACAAAGACAAGACAAAGACAAGACAAAGACAAGACAAAGACAAGACAAAGACAAGACAAAGACAAGACAAAGACAAGACAAAGACAAGACAAAGACAAGACAAAGACAAGACAAAGACAAGACAAAGACAAGACAAAGACAAGACAAAGACAAGACAAAGACAAGACAAAGACAAGACAAAGACAAGACAAAGACAAGACAAAGACAAGACAAAGACAAGACAAAGACAAGACAAAGACAAGACAAAGACAAGACAAAGACAAGACAAAGACAAGACAAAGACAAGACAAAGACAAGACAAAGACAAGACAAAGACAAGACAAAGACAAGACAAAGACAAGACAAAGACAAGACAAAGACAAGACAAAGACAAGACAAAGACAAGACAAAGACAAGACAAAGACAAGACAAGACAAAGACAAGACAAAGACAAGACAAAGACAAGACAAAGACAAGACAAAGACAAGACAAAGACAAGACAAAGACAAGACAAAGACAAGACAAAGACAAGACAAAGACAAGACAAAGACAAGACAAAGACAAGACAAAGACAAGACAAAGACAAGACAAAGACAAGACAAAGACAAGACAAAGACAAGACAAAGACAAGACAAAGACAAGACAAAGACAAGACAAAGACAAGACAAAGACAAGACAAAGACAAGACAAAGACAAGACAAAGACAAGACAAAGACAAGACAAAGACAAGACAAAGACAAGACAAAGACAAGACAAAGACAAGACAAAGACAAGACAAAGACAAGACAAAGACAAGACAAAGACAAGACAAAGACAAGACAAAGACAAGACAAAGACAAAGACAAGACAAAGACAAGACAAAGACAAGACAAAGACAAGACAAAGACAAGACAAAGACAAAGACAAAGACAAGACAAAGACAAGACAAAGACAAGACAAAGACAAGACAAAGACAAGACAAAGACAAGACAAAGACAAGACAAAGACAAGACAAAGACAAGACAAAGACAAGACAAAGACAAGACAAAGACAAGACAAAGACAAGACAAAGACAAGACAAAGACAAGACAAAGACAAGACAAAGACAAGACAAAGACAAGACAAAGACAAGACAAAGACAAGACAAAGACAAGACAAAGACAAGACAAAGACAAGACAAAGACAAGACAAAGACAAGACAAAGACAAGACAAAGACAAGACAAAGACAAGACAAAGACAAGACAAAGACAAGACAAAGACAAGACAAAGACAAGACAAAGACAAGACAAAGACAAGACAAAGACAAGACAAAGACAAGACAAAGACAAGACAACCCATCTTGTAGCGGTTTGAAGTCAAACTTGTTGAATTTGGTCATATCCTTGTCGTATAGCTTGCTAACTCGCGTTTTAACCGTAATGTTTGATTTTACAGTCCAGTTGTAGTTTAGAAACCCAATTTTCGAAGAAATCTTTCGGCGTATATTTCGAACTATACTGCGACTAGCTTCGTTTGGTGGTTACATTCACGCCGAAATGTCCTAGATTTGCTTTGAAAGCCGTCCTGAATTTGATTCCGGAAATTTTCATATCCTCTGTGATTCTTACACGCAACTTATTCGGGTCTCATTACTTTTGTGCAGCATTATGTCTCCCCTCTTTGCCATTCTGAGGCTTTCTTATCACTTCAAATCGACTTTCCAGTCAAGTCTCGGAGGGCCGAGTACCGTATACCATATAACCTACGAGAACGATCGTCGAGATCAGAAAATATCTGTGTTTGTTACTCTCGAGTGGAAAACTTTAAACGACTTGGTACGTGGTACTGTCGGATTCATAGGGGAGACTGAGGAGACTTGATCCCCGGGGAGACTTGATCCCATCATTGTAACTCAAAGGCGGATCAGAATACATTAATCGAATATACTATAAAGTTGCGAAGTTTTATCTAAACATAAATTTCATTAACACAGAAAAAAGAAATTGGACTTTTGTGTAACCGAATTTTTACCGATTTAAAAAAAAGTCTCAGAAGAACTGAAGAAGATTTATTTTTCAAATTTTCAAACTTTTATAAAATTGATAAAATCACCCACTACATACTCTACTTTTGCATACAGAATTACAGGAGAATGTCAATTATATGAATACGTTATGATTGAGCTGATTCTTTTGTTCAACTATATTTTTACTAAAGTTTGCTGAAATAGATGCTAGGGGTTCACTTGATCCCTTTAAATTCGTGGAGATTTGATCCCCTTCGCCATACTTCATACACACCACTGAAAATAACCAAATTCACACCAGCACAATTGAAGTCATTGTTGTCATAAAAAAAATGTCAAAAATGAACGCTTCATCGTAAAGAAACATAACTGTAATTGTATACGTAGCAACCATTCATCCCACATTTGACGTTCCTCAACCATAATAAAGACAGCTTTCAAATAATTGCACGGAGATTTGGGGAATTCGTAAAAAAATCAGGTGAGAGATGCGTAATATGTAGTAACAAAAATAACAATATCTAATCATAACAATTTAATCAATACTACAATCCATTTATAAAATTGAATGGGGTAATGTACCCGTTTTTGACCTATTAAGAAGGGTACCACATTATTACTACAATAATTTTATTATTTCAGCTTCTTTGATTTGTTATTAAGGTCCATTTTTTATTTCGATCATAGAGGTTTTAACGTTAAGGTCATTCTCCTCTTATTAAGAGCCAATATAATAACAAAATTGTCTTGAGAATGGTGAAAATCTTCTGTTTGAGCGCAGCAAAATCTCTAATCGAGTACCCCCATTATCGCAATACCATTTGAGTCAATGCGTTGAGCAAAGATGGCAGACGCTGCTCTAACCAAAGGCTTCAGATGGGTAGGATGATAGTAGAAACAGGGCAAAAATAGGCTAATTACCCTACATGCTCTTTTAAACACGTTTTCATAAAGGAATCAAGTGTCCCCAAATTAGCGATCGAGTCTCCACTAATCTAAGAATTTTCCATTTTTTTGTTGTTTTCCAGAAATGCTCATAGCTCATGTCCAGTATAATATTTCCATTTATTTTTTTATGATTATTAGTCATCCCTAGAAACAATAAAAAAACTACAAAAAATACATAGTTTGTTATCATTCCACGGAGTTGGACTTAAAAATAAAAAAGGGGATCAAGTCTCCTCAGTCTCCCCTACTGTTCTTTCCCTATTGCATCAACAGACTAAATCTACACCTTCTGTAGATATTACTTAGGGAAGGATTGTGTTCTTGTACCTGCTCTTTTCTTAGCCCGCGGGCTCTTGCATTTGTTGAGCCATTGAGGTTCCGCATCGATCCGAAACTTAGAGCCAGTGAGCTCATTGCTTTGTCGCGATCAACGTGATAGTTCCTGGCAAAGAAGCTAGACACCGAATTCTCATTTGTCCAACGATGGCACGTTTTTATTTCCCCTCATCCGTTGCTTTTGCTAGCACGTTGCTTGACCCGTGTAACTTCGGACTGTCGCTAATACATTGTGTGTGTTTGTGTGAGTATGAGGAGGAAGACATGACTGAACCGATATGGAAAAACTTTGTTTCAAACGAACGGTATAGCGCCCCCACAAGCTGCTGTTAATTTTTTACTGCACTACTGCACTAATGCCCAATGCCAAGTTCTTAAGTTTATGTAACACCTATTTTTCCGCAAACGCTTAATGATTTTTACAAACTTGGTTTCAAATGTAGGATACAATACCAGAAATTTCAAAAATCGAATTTGTATTTTACATGCCAAATGCCAAAAGCGAAATACATATAGGTACTAATAAGAATGTAGCAGACTTATTGAGTTATGGAATCATAGCTTGGATATATGAGAAAGGAACGATTGCACCACTAGGTTGATTAAAACAGGTTTTTCAAATTAGTTATAGCATATTGACCGGTTATTTCGTCATTCGAGCAATATTTGTTTAGAATCCTCCCTGTCCTTGATACAAACGGCACACTTCTTCTTGCACCAGCAGACCATGATGACCAGGCGGAGCCTCATACATCAGTAACCAGTTCCAATGGCTCGGCTTTTAGGTTCGACTTTGTGCTTTTTTTAACTTATTTTCTACGGATCACGGACATACGTTTGTTTCTTCCATCGCATGGCAATTCGAGAAGAGATTTTTTTTTTAATAATTTGACAAGCAAGGTTTTGTAAAACCGCTTTCGATTTTACATTGGGAGAGCATTATTTTCGCAGTTGACGGCTTGACTTACAGTATATCTCAGACAGTATCTCAATATCTCTGAAGAGAACGTCAATGCAACAGCAAAGTGTTCCAATCATCACTATACCTGTACTCATCTCAAGCATTGTCCGACAAGGCATTTTTGGTCTGCGATTTTGCTTTGATCTTGCATGATATTTTTGACAAAATAACGGGTGAGTCAGAAGTAGCTGGACTAAACTAAAACCCAGGGTAGGTTTTCTTTATAACAAATAAGTTTTATATCTAGTAGTTATTTAAAAAAAAGTAGGACAGCTTATGGTCTATCTTTCTCAAATGTACCTAAACTTCCTTTACTGCTCCCATCATGGTCTAGGCGACATTGAGATCTACTCTGCATATCCTTGATTTTAATTGTGCTGCTGAAGCAGCTTCCCAAAATGCTTCGATTGGTTGAAGTTTTGATACATTCCGCGGATTATCATCTTTTCGGCCACATTTCACACATTGAGAGTTCAACCAAGCAAAGGTATTAGTTTTAATAGGAGGCTTCAGCCGAATAGTAAACGAGGGGTACGCCTTCTTGGCAAAGTATATCTGATGCACGATTTGGAAAATGGAATTTCGAATTACGCAAACAAGTTTTCTGACATGCATGGAGAGTGCTAATCATACACAGAAATTGAAACTTGCTAAAATGAGCTCAAATGCTGGTTTGTTATAGTTTCACAATCTATAAAAGTAGGCTTTGAGACACACGCATAAATCAAAGAGGGTCAGCTTCCTTCGTATGCCGCTATCATGACAAAAAATATGTAATTCGACGCCTTTATCCAAGTCAAAAAACAAATGTTGGAAAATACGTTTTATGGCTCACCAAGTCTTCCTCACCAAGGTTCCTGTAGACCCGGGACTACGACACACTTCGACATCTGATGAAAGGTCTAACTAATCAAATAAGACGCATTTATCGCTAAAAAATAATGTGTTTCCTAGTGCTGAGGTTTTATGATATAATGAATATTTGCGCTCGTTTGGCATTAACTCGTTAGTCAATTGATGAGTAATACTGTTAGAGCTGTCCCAAATGTTATTATGAGAATTTGTAGCACTGCCCGTTATGAGTACAAAACAATTTCTACCACAATATGACACAACCTTTTTAAAATCATCAAAACGCGATGTAATATGTAGCAAATTTACCGAACAATAGACGTATTTCTTGTCTATGCTGTCAAGAACCAGATTGACAGCAAAAATATCGTAAGTTGTTATCTCAAATATAAGACCTGTGCACTATACGCAAAAATGAATGCACTAGGTATTTCACAAGGAGTGGTCATGCAATTTTTTTTAATGCAATGAAAACGGGGTTTGCAAAGTTTTCAACATAATAGCATCCTTCATGAAAATACAGTCCACAACAACTAGAAGCTATCGAAAACGATGGATAATGCTCTCCTATTTGTGTTAATTAGGGGCATGGCTAATTGTTGTTTTAATTGCCGCAAGCTTCTACTGAATCGATTTTGTTGGCTATTTTCGGCAAATTTAAGGCTAAGCGAAACGAAAGCATGGACATGGACATGATCGAAAGGAAATGTGAAGAAAACTTTGCCTTCTGCTAAGTAGGAGTTGGGCGTTGTACCCAAGTCTACCGCATGGTCATTGATAGAACATAACTCATCATCATGCTTTACCGCCGACGCCGGCGTTTTAATATAATTATAACGCCAAACTCCTACTTAGCAAAAGGCAAAGGATTCTGCACATTTCCTTTCGATCATATCCATATGAGCCTGCTTAGACCTAGTTTTCCTTTCTGATTAACTCTAGAATACCTATCCGTCTTTCAATTTCATTGCTCTCGTTTCTTTTAGTCTCAAATTTGCCGAAAATAACCAACAAAATCATACAATCATCCATTATGTTAGAGCTTCGGTTGACACAGCGATGGAAAGGTCAATTATGCTTCGTTTACTGACTTATTTTAGACTTTCCAGCCTTTTGGTTTTCAGCTAGAGGTTAACTTCGGACTTCTATTTCTGCTGCCTTCCACGACGTGAGAGCAGGACTCCAGCGACACGGCATCCAGGCTGATTTAGTCCAGAGAGAGATAATAGACTGTTATCTACCTCCTAATGGACCACATCCGAGAAAGTTTGTACTATTTGAATGGTATATGACACTAGATCCCAACTAACTTTTCCCAACTAAGTTTCCCAACTAACTTTTCAAATGTTTTTGGACAAAAACTAACAACAAGTAATTTCGACATTTCTTTCGAAAGTTCAATTTAATTGAATGCTTGTTTGCGTTTTAAAAACCCCAAAACAACATGCACGTAATTGTAAATGCCCTAGTCTGGCGGTTCAATGGCTAAAGCCTTAGATGACCTTAGAAGTCACTCGGCGTATGCTCGAGCCCCAGCCAAAAGGAACTCTTAGTGATCAGTAGGGTCGCAATACTAACCCTGCAATCGCACTGTAAAATAATGTTAGTACCAAGGTATTGTTTTTGATAGTGAATTATTGAAGCTCAACGATAAAGTTGTAATGGACTGTTCATGACACACAACTTGTTCTATGTAGTATGAAAATATTTAGATCAAAATACTATTCTACCGTATAACTAATCTTACTAATTTCAAAGATCTTTCTTGGTCGGTGTCCATACTTACTGGTCGGTGTCCAACTGGACATGCTGGCTCATAGTACCAGTGCATTACTTGCGGTATAAATCAGTTTCGTTAACATTTTGTCTATATAATATGATAATAAGATGGTAATAATATATACCCTGATCAGGAGGTAAGAAATAGGAAAATCACTGGTTCCAATAGCTAGTCTGTTCTGTCGAGTCTCGACCTAGATAGACGCTTTGTGTTAGTAGAAGTAGTTCTTCAGCTCTAAACGTTGGGATTTCACTTAGACATCCGTTGAAATAACTGTTCAAGTTACGTACCGAAATTTGGCACTAGAGATTTTTTACGATTTTGAATATAACCATATTTCGCATAGTTCAAAAAACCAAACCTTATATTCGTGGATTCAATACTTTTTGGTCTATCAACTATTACTTGAAAGGAATCGTTATGTTAAAAAACGTGGTATTTTGAAAACCGTGCAAAAATTTGGGCAAAAAATACCCATGAAAAACAGGCAACGCGCTATAGGATTTTAGGAAAAATCCGCCCATGTGCCAGAGGTGAATAATCATTAGATTGATTTGAGCAAACTGATTGCTAGCATACATTCATAGCATAAAGTCATAAAGCTCAAAAGAAATATAGTACGTAGTTTTCGAAACGAAATCATTCTTTTATCATGATTTATTATAAGGGTGCAATATTTTGGCGCTTCTTGTAGCTAGTATGAGTAATTTAATATTTTTTTATAAATTTATAGTATCAATTGGAAAGAAATCGGCAATCGAAGCTTTTTAGTAGATTTCTCCACAAACGAAGCTTTATCTGTGAGTTCTAAAATACAAACAGGGCAACTATCAATGATGTAACGCAAAATTTTCATTTCATTTACCCCCTCCCTCTTCTTAGGGTTATTGGTTATTTCCTTGGTAAATTAGTCACGAATAAGATGTCCAATATTTTTTTCTTCGGTAGAAATACATTTGGTATGTTTCAGGTTACTTTTTTCCACCAAATTTCACAAAATGTTGAAATTTTTCATTGTCCCTCCCTCAAAACAAGTGTGACATGATTTATAAATAGCCCCTACACCAAGCTTTCGGGTAGTACTAATTTAGCACAAACCCTGTGCTTTTCTACTGCGCAGAACAAGCGACGATATAATAGGTACGACGGGAAAATTGAAAAACGCTGTTATGAAGTTTTTCAAATCAAGTTTTACTTGCTACCATTAGTTTCCTCGGATTCTTACGAATCCATTGGTATACTATACTTGGGTAGTTTTATGGGAAAAGCGAGAGAAAAAGCGGGTTGAAGAAATCATTCATTTCATTCGCGTGCACGCATACATTCATATGAGTATCGTATATGCGTATTATATTGATATCCTCAATTCTGCAGATAAGAAGAAAAAGAAGCCCGACGGGGGCCTTAAGGTGATTTTCTCCGATTTTCCATATTTTCCGCTTTTCATTGAAAAATTTCCATTTTACTAGAAGCAGTTTTTCCACCCGCACAGACACAACTAAAGTAAAATTTGTATGTATAGGTGCGCAAAAGTGGAGCAATATTTTTAACCTGCTGTTTCTTCGATATTTCCTACAAAACTACCCAAGTGTTGCATATGTACGGATTCGTTAGAAACCAAGGAATCTGATGGTACAAAGAAAAACTCGTTTTGGAAAACTTCATAACAGCGTTTTTCAATTTTCCTCGCGATACGTAGTGTACCGTCGCACGCGAAACAGCGTGGAAAGAGAAAAGAAAAACAAGTGTACTAAAAGTTATCCTTGGGTTGATGCAGATGGCGTGCTACGAAAGCTCGAAATATCGAAAGCTTTTAGCACAACTGTTTGTGAGTAATTCTGAATGTAGAAATAGTTGAAAATGATTTCAAATAAATTTCTCCATTGAAACTTGATGATTTTCGATTCTCTTGGGAGATCTATGATATTTTATTATTTTACGAGACTGAAACAAACCGCGATGCTATTTTATCTTTAGACGCCAAATAATGGAAAAACATTTTCTATGTCGAATTTGCATGTTGATATTTGATGATTTTGAAACTAATGATCGTTTGAAACCAATGGTTTTGTGTTGAATTGATAACACATATTTAAAAACATCTTTGGCTTTATTCCAAACAATAATGGAGGCTTGCCAAATTGAAAATTATTTAGAAGTTCCATCAATTATCACATGTCACAATTTTTTGTAAGATTGGTTTTATTTTTCAGAAACCGATTTCCACACAGCATTGATGAAAACCTGATGAAATTTATAACAGTTGAAGCAAATATTTTCGACATTCCACAAATACCAACGAATTTTTGGGATCCCTATAATTAATTTTCATACTGGATTTGACTGCTTTGAAACATTTTTGAACACAGATGTTGTTTCGTGTTTACAGAAATCTTAGCAAAGTTTCCTCAGATTCTCATGGAATAATTATCATACTGATACTTGGATTTAAAAAAAATTTAAATGACGTATTTTGCGAGACTGTAAACCAAAATAATATATTTGTTTTGATAATATTTCTTTTTCTTTTGTTTTATTGAGATTCGAGAGTAGGTATCACGAAAATCACGCTGAAAGCAACTTTTTTTTTGTTTCCATAGCGTTATTACACCATGAAAATTTGAGTTTTTCAGGAAGTATATTTTATAACGGCCGTATCGTATTTCATTTATGAATCAATCAATAGTCCCGACCAGGACTTGATAATATTTTATCGCTTTATTGAATATTAAAGTTCATTGAAATAAGGAAATAATAATTAGATCAATTTCATTTTTTCCTACTACGCTGATTCCTACTACGTGGATTCGTATTGTGCGGTACCCACCTAATAGGAATCACTTAGCTTATGGGATTTCGACTAATTGGGGCTCGAATATTTCATCTGAGTTAACATTTAGCACCATACTTTATTTGGTAAAGTTGTTTTGTGTTTGCTTAGACCTACAATTTAGAGCAATTGGATATCCAATTAATTGATAACTGCAGCGCCAGGGATGCTATACAATTGAGTAAATAAATCTAACCTCTCGTAAACGCAACTATCATTGAATAAGTTTAACGTGAGCGTACCAGCTTTCAACACAATGTGGAATTTAGAATGTCACAAACGTCTAATAACTTAGAGGAGATGGTGCTCTCGGAAAAAATTTAGAGAAGGTTAAGAGCTACGCGATTATGGACAAAACTAATTGAAATAGATAGACCAGGCAGCACTAGTGAGCATGAATTATTTTTCAATTTCTGAATCTCGAGAACATTATTTAGAAGTGTGATGTCTTCGGCAATATTCATCAGCGAGTCGAGTGCTACCCGACGGCGAATAGATAATTACAGAATTCGCCCATCAGGCAGCGCAAGGGAGACTAAAACTTCCAATTCGTGTTAGGTAAAGTTTATTAATTTAGGAAAATGACGTTTACTGTAATGTAATCTACGTCACAATTGAAGTTTTATAGCACTCAACAAGTGCAATCTAGGTTGCATTAGTGGCTATAAAACCACCATAAAGCCTAAATTGTTACTGGGGCAAGGACTATTTAATGATGTAATGATTAAATTGGATATCACCCTCAAGGCGGCGCTAGTGAGCACACACTTTTTTATTTCAATATCCCAAAATAGGAAGGTGGGAAAAAATTTAGGAGGACTATCAAATTGATTTTTATTGTAAGAATTAATTTTCCTTAGAAAATCTTACAGAATGATTCTGTTTCACTATACTGCATCAAACAAAAATTTAAAAATGTATCGTCATGTGTTTTTAAGTAATTTCCATGATCATTAGTGGAAATTGGTGGATTGGAAAAAAAATTGGGAGGACGATAAAATTGATTTTTATAGAAAGAAATATTTTTGTTTACGAAACCTTGCCGGATGATTTTGTTTGCCTATCCTGTATCCATCAGAAGAAGAAAATTTTATTGCCATGTGTTTTCAAGAAATTTCCATGATCAGTAGTGGAAATTGGTGGGTTGGAAAAATTGAGAGGACAATAAAACTGATTTCCATTGAAACAATTGTTTTTGCTTAGGAAACCTTGCCGGATGATTTTGTTTGCCTATCTTGTATCCATCAGAAGAAGAAAATTTTATCGTCATGTGTTTTCAAATAATGTTCGTGATCAGTAGTGGAAATTGGTGGGTTGGAAAAAATGGGAGCACGATCAAATTGATTTTTATAGAAAGAATCCTTGCAGAATGATTCTGTTTCCCTATCCTGCATCCACCAGAAGAAGAAAATTTTATTGCCATGTGTTTTCAAGAAATTTCCATGATCAGTAGTGGAAATTGGTGGGTTGGAAAAAATGAGAGGATAATAAAACTGATTTCCATTGAAACAATTGTTTTTGCTTAGGAAACCTTGCCGGATGATTTTGTTTGCCTATCCTATATCCATCAGAAGAAGAAAATTTTATTGCCTTGTGTTTTCAAGAAATTTCCATGATCACCAGTGGAAATTGGTGGGTTGGAAAAAAATGGGAGCACGATCAAATTGATTTTTATAGAAAGAATCCTTGCAGAATGATTCTGTTTCCCTATCCTGCATCCACCAGAAGAAAATTTTATTGCCTTGTGTTTTCAAGAAATTTCCATGATCAGTAGTGGAAATTGGTGGGTTGGAAAAATTGAGAGGACAATAAAATTGATTTCTCTTAAAACAATTGTTGTTGCTTAGGAAACCTTGCCGGATGATTTTGTTTGCCTATCTTGTATCCATCAGAAGAAGAAAATTTTATTGCCTTGTGTTTTCAAGAAATTTCCATGATCACCAGTGGAAATTGGTGGGTTGGAAAGAAATGGGAGCACGATCAAATTGATTTTTATGGAAAGAATCCTTGCTGAATGATTCTGTTTCCCTATCCTGCATCCACCAGAAGAAGAAAATTTTATTGCCATGTGTTTTCAAGAAATTTCCATGATCAGTAGTGGAAATTGGTGAATTAGAAAAATTGAGAGGACAATAAAACTGATTTCCATTGAAGCAATTGTTTTTGCTTAGGAAACCTTGCCGGATGATTTTGTTTCCCTATCCTGTATCCATCAGAAGAAGAAAATTTTATCGCCATATGTTTTCAAATAATTTCCGTGATCAGTAGTGGAAATTGGTGGGTTGGAAAAAATGGGAGCACGATCAAATTGATTTTTATAGAAAGAATCCTTGCAGAATGATTCTGTTTCTCTATCCTGCATCCACCAGAAGAAAATTTTATTGCCATGTGTTTTCAAGAAATTTCCATGATCAGTAGTGGAAATTGGCGGGGTTGGAAAAAATGAGAGGATAATAAAACTGATTTCCATTGAAACAATTGTTTTTGCTTAGGAAACCTTGCCGGATGATTTTGTTTGCCTATCCTATATCCATCAGAAGAAGAAAATTTTATTGCCTTGTGTTTTCAAGAAATTTCCATGATCACCAGTGGAAATTGGTGGGTTGGAAAAAAATGGGAGCACGATCAAATTGATTTTTATAGAAAGAATCCTTGCAGAATGATTCTGTTTCCCTATCCTGCATCCATCAGAAGAAGAAAATTTTATTGCCATGTGTTTTCAAGAAATTTCCATGATTGTTTTTGCTTAGGAAACCTTGCCGGATGATTTTGTTTGCCTATCCTATATCCATCAGAAGAAGAAAATTTTATTGCCTTGTGTTTTCAAGAAATTTCCATGATCACCAGTGGAAATTGGTGGGTTGGAAAAACATGGGAGCACGATCAAATTGATTTTTATAGAAAGAATCCTTGCAGAATGATTCTGTTTCCCTATCCTGCATCCACCAGAAGAAAATTTTATTGCCTTGTGTTTTCAAGAAATTTCCATGATCAGTAGTGGAAATTGGTGGGTTGGAAAAATTGAGAGGACAATAAAATTGATTTCTCTTAAAACAATTGTTGTTGCTTAGGAAACCTTGCCGGATGATTTTGTTTGCCTATCTTGTATCCATCAGAAGAAGAAAATTTTATTGCCTTGTGTTTTCAAGAAATTTCCATGATCACCAGTGGAAATTGGTGGGTTGGAAAGAAATGGGAGCACGATCAAATTGATTTTTATGGAAAGAATCCTTGCTGAATGATTCTGTTTCCCTATCCTGCATCCACCAGAAGAAGAAAATTTTATTGCCATGTGTTTTCAAGAAATTTCCATGATCAGTAGTGGAAATTGGTGAATTAGAAAAATTGAGAGGACAATAAAACTGATTTCCATTGAAGCAATTGTTTTTGCTTAGGAAACCTTGCCGGATGATTTTGTTTCCCTATCCTGTATCCATCAGAAGAAGAAAATTTTATCGCCATATGTTTTCAAATAATTTCCGTGATCAGTAGTGGAAATTGGTGGGTTGGAAAAAATGGGAGCACGATCAAATTGATTTTTATAGAAAGAATCCTTGCAGAATGATTCTGTTTCTCTATCCTGCATCCACCAGAAGAAAATTTTATTGCCATGTGTTTTCAAGAAATTTCCATGATCAGTAGTGGAAATTGGCGGGGTTGGAAAAAATGAGAGGATAATAAAACTGATTTCCATTGAAACAATTGTTTTTGCTTAGGAAACCTTGCCGGATGATTTTGTTTGCCTATCCTATATCCATCAGAAGAAGAAAATTTTATTGCCTTGTGTTTTCAAGAAATTTCCATGATCACCAGTGGAAATTGGTGGGTTGGAAAAAAATGGGAGCACGATCAAATTGATTTTTATAGAAAGAATCCTTGCAGAATGATTCTGTTTCCCTATCCTGCATCCATCAGAAGAAGAAAATTTTATTGCCATGTGTTTTCAAGAAATTTCCATGATCAGTAGTGGAAATTGGTGAATTAGAAAAATTGAGAGGATAATAAAACTGATTTCCATTGAAACAATTGGTTTTGCTTAGGAAACCTTGCCGGATGATTTTGTTTGCCTATCTTGTATCCATCAGAAGAAAAAATTTTATTGCCTTGTGTTTTCAAGAAATTTCCATGATCAGTAGTGGAAATTGGTGAGTTGGAAAAAATGGGAGCACGATCAAATTGATTTTTATAGAAAGAATCCTTGCAGAATGATTCTGTTTCCCTATCCTGCATCCACCAGAAGAAGAAAATTTTATTGCCATGTGTTTTCAAGAAATTTCCATGATCAGTAGTGGAAATTGGTGGGTTGGAAAAATTGAGAGGACAATAAAATTGATTTCTCTTAAAACAATTGTTGTTGCTTAGGAAACCTTGCCGGATGATTTTGTTTGCCTATCTTGTATCCATCAGAAGAAGAAAATTTTATTGCCTTGTGTTTTCAAGAAATTTTCATGATCACCAGTGGAAATTGGTGGGTTGGAAAAAAATGGGAGCACGATCAAATTGATTTTTATAGAAAGAATCCTTGCAGAATGATTCTGTTTCCCTATCCTGCATCCACCAGAAGAAGAAAATTTTATTGCCATGTGTTTTCAAGAAATTTCCATGATCAGTAGTGGAAATTGGTGAATTAGAAAAATTGAGAGGACAATAAAACTGATTTCCATTGAAACAATTGTTTTTGCTTAGGGAACCTTGCCGGATGATTTTGTTTGCCTATCTTGTATCCATCAGAAGAAGAAAATTTTATCGCCATGTGTTTTCAAGTAATTTCCATGATCAGTAGTGGAAATTGGTGGGTTGGAAAAAAATTGGGAGGACGATCAAATTGATTTTTATAGAAAGAAATATTTTTGTTTACGAAACCTTGCATAATGATTCTGTTACCCTGTACTGCAAGGTGAGAAATGTATCACCATGTGCATGTGTTTTAAAGAAATTTTCATGACAAGTCAAAGACAAGACAAAGACAAGACAAAGACAAGACAAAGACAAGACAAAGACAAGACAAAGACAAGACAAAGACAAGACAAAGACAAGACAAAGACAAGACAAAGACAAGACAAAGACAAGACAAAGACAAGACAAAGACAAGACAAAGACAAGACAAAGACAAGACAAAGACAAGACAAAGACAAGACAAAGACAAGACAAAGACAAGACAAAGACAAGACAAAGACAAGACAAAGACAAGACAAAGACAAGACAAAGACAAGACAAAGACAAGACAAAGACAAGACAAAGACAAGACAAAGACAAGACAAAGACAAGACAAAGACAAGACAAAGACAAGACAAAGACAAGACAAAGACAAGACAAAGACAAGACAAAGACAAGACAAAGACAAGACAAAGACAAGACAAAGACAAGACAAAGACAAGACAAAGACAAGACAAAGACAAGACAAAGACAAGACAAAGACAAGACAAAGACAAGACAAAGACAAGACAAAGACAAGACAAAGACAAGACAAAGACAAGACAAAGACAAGACAAAGACAAGACAAAGACAAGACAAAGACAAGACAAAGACAAGACAAAGACAAGACAAAGACAAGACAAAGACAAGACAAAGACAAGACAAAGACAAGACAAAGACAAGACAAAGACAAGACAAAGACAAGACAAAGACAAAGACAAAGACAAAGACAAAGACAAAGACAAGACAAAGACAAGACAAAGACAAGACAAAGACAAGACAAAGACAAGACAAGACAAAGACAAGACAAAGACAAGACAAAGACAAGACAAAGACAAGACAAAGACAAGACAAAGACAAGACAAAGACAAGACAAAGACAAGACAAAGACAAGACAAAGACAAGACAAAGACAAGACAAAGACAAGACAAAGACAAGACAAAGACAAGACAAAGACAAGACAAAGACAAGACAAAGACAAGACAAAGACAAGACAAAGACAAGACAAAGACAAGACAAAGACAAGACAAAGACAAGACAAAGACAAGACAAAGACAAGACAAAGACAAGACAAAGACAAGACAAAGACAAGACAAAGACAAGACAAAGACAAGACAAAGACAAGACAAAGACAAGACAAAGACAAGACAAAGACAAGACAAAGACAAGACAAAGACAAGACAAAGACAAGACAAAGACAAGACAAAGACAAGACAAAGACAAGACAAAGACAAGACAAAGACAAGACAAAGACAAGACAAAGACAAGACAAAGACAAGACAAAGACAAGACAAAGACAAGACAAAGACAAGACAAAGACAAGACAAAGACAAGACAAAGACAAGACAAAGACAAGACAAAGACAAGACAAAGACAAGACAAAGACAAGACAAAGACAAGACAAAGACAAGACAAAGACAAGACAAAGACAAGACAAAGACAAGACAAAGACAAGACAAAGACAAGACAAAGACAAGACAAAGACAAGACAAAGACAAGACAAAGACAAGACAAAGACAAGACAAAGACAAGACAAAGACAAGACAAAGACAAGACAAAGACAAGACAAAGACAAGACAAAGACAAGACAAAGACAAGACAAAGACAAGACAAAGACAAGACAAAGACAAGACAAAGACAAGACAAAGACAAGACAAAGACAAGACAAAGACAAGACAAAGACAAGACAAAGACAAGACAAAGACAAGACAAAGACAAGACAAAGACAAGACAAAGACAAGACAAAGACAAGACAAAGACAAGACAAAGACAAGACAAAGACAAGACAAAGACAAGACAAAGACAAGACAAAGACAAGACAAAGACAAGACAAAGACAAGACAAAGACAAGACAAAGACAAGACAAAGACAAGACAAAGACAAGACAAAGACAAGACAAAGACAAGACAAAGACAAGACAAAGACAAGACAAAGACAAGACAAAGACAAGACAAAGACAAGACAAAGACAAGACAAAGACAAGACAAAGACAAGACAAAGACAAGACAAAGACAAGACAAAGACAAGACAAAGACAAGACAAAGACAAGACAAAGACAAGACAAAGACAAGACAAAGACAAGACAAAGACAAGACAAAGACAAGACAAAGACAAGACAAAGACAAGACAAAGACAAGACAAAGACAAGACAAAGACAAGACAAAGACAAGACAAAGACAAGACAAAGACAAGACAAAGACAAGACAAAGACAAGACAAAGACAAGACAAAGACAAGACAAAGACAAGACAAAGACAAGACAAAGACAAGACAAAGACAAGACAAAGACAAGACAAAGACAAGACAAAGACAAGACAAAGACAAGACAAAGACAAGACAAAGACAAGACAAAGACAAGACAAAGACAAGACAAAGACAAGACAAAGACAAGACAAAGACAAGACAAAGACAAGACAAAGACAAGACAAAGACAAGACAAAGACAAGACAAAGACAAGACAAAGACAAGACAAAGACAAGACAAAGACAAGACAAAGACAAGACAAAGACAAGACAAAGACAAGACAAAGACAAGACAAAGACAAGACAAAGACAAGACAAAGACAAGACAAAGACAAGACAAAGACAAGACAAAGACAAGACAAAGACAAGACAAAGACAAGACAAAGACAAGACAAAGACAAGACAAAGACAAGACAAAGACAAGACAAAGACAAGACAAAGACAAGACAAAGACAAGACAAAGACAAGACAAAGACAAGACAAAGACAAGACAAAGACAAGACAAAGACAAGACAAAGACAAGACAAAGACAAGACAAAGACAAGACAAAGACAAGACAAAGACAAGACAAAGACAAGACAAAGACAAGACAAAGACAAGACAAAGACAAGACAAAGACAAGACAAAGACAAGACAAAGACAAGACAAAGACAAGACAAAGACAAGACAAAGACAAGACAAAGACAAGACAAAGACAAGACAAAGACAAGACAAAGACAAGACAAAGACAAGACAAAGACAAGACAAAGACAAGACAAAGACAAGACAAAGACAAGACAAAGACAAGACAAAGACAAGACAAAGACAAGACAAAGACAAGACAAAGACAAGACAAAGACAAGACAAAGACAAGACAAAGACAAGACAAAGACAAGACAAAGACAAGACAAAGACAAGACAAAGACAAGACAAAGACAAGACAAAGACAAGACAAAGACAAGACAAAGACAAGACAAAGACAAGACAAAGACAAGACAAAGACAAGACAAAGACAAGACAAAGACAAGACAAAGACAAGACAAAGACAAGACAAAGACAAGACAAAGACAAGACAAAGACAAGACAAAGACAAGACAAAGACAAGACAAAGACAAGACAAAGACAAGACAAAGACAAGACAAAGACAAGACAAAGACAAGACAAAGACAAGACAAAGACAAGACAAAGACAAGACAAAGACAAGACAAAGACAAGACAAAGACAAGACAAAGACAAGACAAAGACAAGACAAAGACAAGACAAAGACAAGACAAAGACAAGACAAAGACAAGACAAAGACAAGACAAAGACAAGACAAAGACAAGACAAAGACAAGACAAAGACAAGACAAAGACAAGACAAAGACAAGACAAAGACAAGACAAAGACAAGACAAAGACAAGACAAAGACAAGACAAAGACAAGACAAAGACAAGACAAAGACAAGACAAAGACAAGACAAAGACAAGACAAAGACAAGACAAAGACAAGACAAAGACAAGACAAAGACAAGACAAAGACAAGACAAAGACAAGACAAAGACAAGACAAAGACAAGACAAAGACAAGACAAAGACAAGACAAAGACAAGACAAAGACAAGACAAAGACAAGACAAAGACAAGACAAAGACAAGACAAAGACAAGACAAAGACAAGACAAAGACAAGACAAAGACAAGACAAAGACAAGACAAAGACAAGACAAAGACAAGACAAAGACAAGACAAAGACAAGACAAAGACAAGACAAAGACAAGACAAAGACAAGACAAAGACAAGACAAAGACAAGACAAAGACAAGACAAAGACAAGACAAAGACAAGACAAAGACAAGACAAAGACAAGACAAAGACAAGACAAAGACAAGACAAAGACAAGACAAAGACAAGACAAAGACAAGACAAAGACAAGACAAAGACAAGACAAAGACAAGACAAAGACAAGACAAAGACAAGACAAAGACAAGACAAAGACAAGACAAAGACAAGACAAAGACAAGACAAAGACAAGACAAAGACAAGACAAAGACAAGACAAAGACAAGACAAAGACAAGACAAAGACAAGACAAAGACAAGACAAAGACAAGACAAAGACAAGACAAAGACAAGACAAAGACAAGACAAAGACAAGACAAAGACAAGACAAAGACAAGACAAAGACAAGACAAAGACAAGACAAAGACAAGACAAAGACAAGACAAAGACAAGACAAAGACAAGACAAAGACAAGACAAAGACAAGACAAAGACAAGACAAAGACAAGACAAAGACAAGACAAAGACAAGACAAAGACAAGACAAAGACAAGACAAAGACAAGACAAAGACAAGACAAAGACAAGACAAAGACAAGACAAAGACAAGACAAAGACAAGACAAAGACAAGACAAAGACAAGACAAAGACAAGACAAAGACAAGACAAAGACAAGACAAAGACAAGACAAAGACAAGACAAAGACAAGACAAAGACAAGACAAAGACAAGACAAAGACAAGACAAAGACAAGACAAAGACAAGACAAAGACAAGACAAAGACAAGACAAAGACAAGACAAAGACAAGACAAAGACAAGACAAAGACAAGACAAAGACAAGACAAAGACAAGACAAAGACAAGACAAAGACAAGACAAAGACAAGACAAAGACAAGACAAAGACAAGACAAAGACAAGACAAAGACAAGACAAAGACAAGACAAAGACAAGACAAAGACAAGACAAAGACAAGACAAAGACAAGACAAAGACAAGACAAAGACAAGACAAAGACAAGACAAAGACAAGACAAAGACAAGACAAAGACAAGACAAAGACAAGACAAAGACAAGACAAAGACAAGACAAAGACAAGACAAAGACAAGACAAAGACAAGACAAAGACAAGACAAAGACAAGACAAAGACAAGACAAAGACAAGACAAAGACAAGACAAAGACAAGACAAAGACAAGACAAAGACAAGACAAAGACAAGACAAAGACAAGACAAAGACAAGACAAAGACAAGACAAAGACAAGACAAAGACAAGACAAAGACAAGACAAAGACAAGACAAAGACAAGACAAAGACAAGACAAAGACAAGACAAAGACAAGACAAAGACAAGACAAAGACAAGACAAAGACAAGACAAAGACAAGACAAAGACAAGACAAAGACAAGACAAAGACAAGACAAAGACAAGACAAAGACAAGACAAAGACAAGACAAAGACAAGACAAAGACAAGACAAAGACAAGACAAAGACAAGACAAAGACAAGACAAAGACAAGACAAAGACAAGACAAAGACAAGACAAAGACAAGACAAAGACAAGACAAAGACAAGACAAAGACAAGACAAAGACAAGACAAAGACAAGACAAAGACAAGACAAAGACAAGACAAAGACAAGACAAAGACAAGACAAAGACAAGACAAAGACAAGACAAAGACAAGACAAAGACAAGACAAAGACAAGACAAAGACAAGACAAAGACAAGACAAAGACAAGACAAAGACAAGACAAAGACAAGACAAAGACAAGACAAAGACAAGACAAAGACAAGACAAAGACAAGACAAAGACAAGACAAAGACAAGACAAAGACAAGACAAAGACAAGACAAAGACAAGACAAAGACAAGACAAAGACAAGACAAAGACAAGACAAAGACAAGACAAAGACAAGACAAAGACAAGACAAAGACAAGACAAAGACAAGACAAAGACAAGACAAAGACAAGACAAAGACAAGACAAAGACAAGACAAAGACAAGACAAAGACAAGACAAAGACAAGACAAAGACAAGACAAAGACAAGACAAAGACAAGACAAAGACAAGACAAAGACAAGACAAAGACAAGACAAAGACAAGACAAAGACAAGACAAAGACAAGACAAAGACAAGACAAAGACAAGACAAAGACAAGACAAAGACAAGACAAAGACAAGACAAAGACAAGACAAAGACAAGACAAAGACAAGACAAAGACAAGACAAAGACAAGACAAAGACAAGACAAAGACAAGACAAAGACAAGACAAAGACAAGACAAAGACAAGACAAAGACAAGACAAAGACAAGACAAAGACAAGACAAAGACAAGACAAAGACAAGACAAAGACAAGACAAAGACAAGACAAAGACAAGACAAAGACAAGACAAAGACAAGACAAAGACAAGACAAAGACAAGACAAAGACAAGACAAAGACAAGACAAAGACAAGACAAAGACAAGACAAAGACAAGACAAAGACAAGACAAAGACAAGACAAAGACAAGACAAAGACAAGACAAAGACAAGACAAAGACAAGACAAAGACAAGACAAAGACAAGACAAAGACAAGACAAAGACAAGACAAAGACAAGACAAAGACAAGACAAAGACAAGACAAAGACAAGACAAAGACAAGACAAAGACAAGACAAAGACAAGACAAAGACAAGACAAAGACAAGACAAAGACAAGACAAAGACAAGACAAAGACAAGACAAAGACAAGACAAAGACAAGACAAAGACAAGACAAAGACAAGACAAAGACAAGACAAAGACAAGACAAAGACAAGACAAAGACAAGACAAAGACAAGACAAAGACAAGACAAAGACAAGACAAAGACAAGACAAAGACAAGACAAAGACAAGACAAAGACAAGACAAAGACAAGACAAAGACAAGACAAAGACAAGACAAAGACAAGACAAAGACAAGACAAAGACAAGACAAAGACAAGACAAAGACAAGACAAAGACAAGACAAAGACAAGACAAAGACAAGACAAAGACAAGACAAAGACAAGACAAAGACAAGACAAAGACAAGACAAAGACAAGACAAAGACAAGACAAAGACAAGACAAAGACAAGACAAAGACAAGACAAAGACAAGACAAAGACAAGACAAAGACAAGACAAAGACAAGACAAAGACAAGACAAAGACAAGACAAAGACAAGACAAAGACAAGACAAAGACAAGACAAAGACAAGACAAAGACAAGACAAAGACAAGACAAAGACAAGACAAAGACAAGACAAAGACAAGACAAAGACAAGACAAAGACAAGACAAAGACAAGACAAAGACAAGACAAAGACAAGACAAAGACAAGACAAAGACAAGACAAAGACAAGACAAAGACAAGACAAAGACAAGACAAAGACAAGACAAAGACAAGACAAAGACAAGACAAAGACAAGACAAAGACAAGACAAAGACAAGACAAAGACAAGACAAAGACAAGACAAAGACAAGACAAAGACAAGACAAAGACAAGACAAAGACAAGACAAAGACAAGACAAAGACAAGACAAAGACAAGACAAAGACAAGACAAAGACAAGACAAAGACAAGACAAAGACAAGACAAAGACAAGACAAAGACAAGACAAAGACAAGACAAAGACAAGACAAAGACAAGACAAAGACAAGACAAAGACAAGACAAAGACAAGACAAAGACAAGACAAAGACAAGACAAAGACAAGACAAAGACAAGACAAAGACAAGACAAAGACAAGACAAAGACAAGACAAAGACAAGACAAAGACAAGACAAAGACAAGACAAAGACAAGACAAAGACAAGACAAAGACAAGACAAAGACAAGACAAAGACAAGACAAAGACAAGACAAAGACAAGACAAAGACAAGACAAAGACAAGACAAAGACAAGACAAAGACAAGACAAAGACAAGACAAAGACAAGACAAAGACAAGACAAAGACAAGACAAAGACAAGACAAAGACAAGACAAAGACAAGACAAAGACAAGACAAAGACAAGACAAAGACAAGACAAAGACAAGACAAAGACAAGACAAAGACAAGACAAAGACAAGACAAAGACAAGACAAAGACAAGACAAAGACAAGACAAAGACAAGACAAAGACAAGACAAAGACAAGACAAAGACAAGACAAAGACAAGACAAAGACAAGACAAAGACAAGACAAAGACAAGACAAAGACAAGACAAAGACAAGACAAAGACAAGACAAAGACAAGACAAAGACAAGACAAAGACAAGACAAAGACAAGACAAAGACAAGACAAAGACAAGACAAAGACAAGACAAAGACAAGACAAAGACAAGACAAAGACAAGACAAAGACAAGACAAAGACAAGACAAAGACAAGACAAAGACAAGACAAAGACAAGACAAAGACAAGACAAAGACAAGACAAAGACAAGACAAAGACAAGACAAAGACAAGACAAAGACAAGACAAAGACAAGACAAAGACAAGACAAAGACAAGACAAAGACAAGACAAAGACAAGACAAAGACAAGACAAAGACAAGACAAAGACAAGACAAAGACAAGACAAAGACAAGACAAAGACAAGACAAAGACAAGACAAAGACAAGACAAAGACAAGACAAAGACAAGACAAAGACAAGACAAAGACAAGACAAAGACAAGACAAAGACAAGACAAAGACAAGACAAAGACAAGACAAAGACAAGACAAAGACAAGACAAAGACAAGACAAAGACAAGACAAAGACAAGACAAAGACAAGACAAAGACAAGACAAAGACAAGACAAAGACAAGACAAAGACAAGACAAAGACAAGACAAAGACAAGACAAAGACAAGACAAAGACAAGACAAAGACAAGACAAAGACAAGACAAAGACAAGACAAAGACAAGACAAAGACAAGACAAAGACAAGACAAAGACAAGACAAAGACAAGACAAAGACAAGACAAAGACAAGACAAAGACAAGACAAAGACAAGACAAAGACAAGACAAAGACAAGACAAAGACAAGACAAAGACAAGACAAAGACAAGACAAAGACAAGACAAAGACAAGACAAAGACAAGACAAAGACAAGACAAAGACAAGACAAAGACAAGACAAAGACAAGACAAAGACAAGACAAAGACAAGACAAAGACAAGACAAAGACAAGACAAAGACAAGACAAAGACAAGACAAAGACAAGACAAAGACAAGACAAAGACAAGACAAAGACAAGACAAAGACAAGACAAAGACAAGACAAAGACAAGACAAAGACAAGACAAAGACAAGACAAAGACAAGACAAAGACAAGACAAAGACAAGACAAAGACAAGACAAAGACAAGACAAAGACAAGACAAAGACAAGACAAAGACAAGACAAAGACAAGACAAAGACAAGACAAAGACAAGACAAAGACAAGACAAAGACAAGACAAAGACAAGACAAAGACAAGACAAAGACAAGACAAAGACAAGACAAAGACAAGACAAAGACAAGACAAAGACAAGACAAAGACAAGACAAAGACAAGACAAAGACAAGACAAAGACAAGACAAAGACAAGACAAAGACAAGACAAAGACAAGACAAAGACAAGACAAAGACAAGACAAAGACAAGACAAAGACAAGACAAAGACAAGACAAAGACAAGACAAAGACAAGACAAAGACAAGACAAAGACAAGACAAAGACAAGACAAAGACAAGACAAAGACAAGACAAAGACAAGACAAAGACAAGACAAAGACAAGACAAAGACAAGACAAAGACAAGACAAAGACAAGACAAAGACAAGACAAAGACAAGACAAAGACAAGACAAAGACAAGACAAAGACAAGACAAAGACAAGACAAAGACAAGACAAAGACAAGACAAAGACAAGACAAAGACAAGACAAAGACAAGACAAAGACAAGACAAAGACAAGACAAAGACAAGACAAAGACAAGACAAAGACAAGACAAAGACAAGACAAAGACAAGACAAAGACAAGACAAAGACAAGACAAAGACAAGACAAAGACAAGACAAAGACAAGACAAAGACAAGACAAAGACAAGACAAAGACAAGACAAAGACAAGACAAAGACAAGACAAAGACAAGACAAAGACAAGACAAAGACAAGACAAAGACAAGACAAAGACAAGACAAAGACAAGACAAAGACAAGACAAAGACAAGACAAAGACAAGACAAAGACAAGACAAAGACAAGACAAAGACAAGACAAAGACAAGACAAAGACAAGACAAAGACAAGACAAAGACAAGACAAAGACAAGACAAAGACAAGACAAAGACAAGACAAAGACAAGACAAAGACAAGACAAAGACAAGACAAAGACAAGACAAAGACAAGACAAAGACAAGACAAAGACAAGACAAAGACAAGACAAAGACAAGACAAAGACAAGACAAAGACAAGACAAAGACAAGACAAAGACAAGACAAAGACAAGACAAAGACAAGACAAAGACAAGACAAAGACAAGACAAAGACAAGACAAAGACAAGACAAAGACAAGACAAAGACAAGACAAAGACAAGACAAAGACAAGACAAAGACAAGACAAAGACAAGACAAAGACAAGACAAAGACAAGACAAAGACAAGACAAAGACAAGACAAAGACAAGACAAAGACAAGACAAAGACAAGACAAAGACAAGACAAAGACAAGACAAAGACAAGACAAAGACAAGACAAAGACAAGACAAAGACAAGACAAAGACAAGACAAAGACAAGACAAAGACAAGACAAAGACAAGACAAAGACAAGACAAAGACAAGACAAAGACAAGACAAAGACAAGACAAAGACAAGACAAAGACAAGACAAAGACAAGACAAAGACAAGACAAAGACAAGACAAAGACAAGACAAAGACAAGACAAAGACAAGACAAAGACAAGACAAAGACAAGACAAAGACAAGACAAAGACAAGACAAAGACAAGACAAAGACAAGACAAAGACAAGACAAAGACAAGACAAAGACAAGACAAAGACAAGACAAAGACAAGACAAAGACAAGACAAAGACAAGACAAAGACAAGACAAAGACAAGACAAAGACAAGACAAAGACAAGACAAAGACAAGACAAAGACAAGACAAAGACAAGACAAAGACAAGACAAAGACAAGACAAAGACAAGACAAAGACAAGACAAAGACAAGACAAAGACAAGACAAAGACAAGACAAAGACAAGACAAAGACAAGACAAAGACAAGACAAAGACAAGACAAAGACAAGACAAAGACAAGACAAAGACAAGACAAAGACAAGACAAAGACAAGACAAAGACAAGACAAAGACAAGACAAAGACAAGACAAAGACAAGACAAAGACAAGACAAAGACAAGACAAAGACAAGACAAAGACAAGACAAAGACAAGACAAAGACAAGACAAAGACAAGACAAAGACAAGACAAAGACAAGACAAAGACAAGACAAAGACAAGACAAAGACAAGACAAAGACAAGACAAAGACAAGACAAAGACAAGACAAAGACAAGACAAAGACAAGACAAAGACAAGACAAAGACAAGACAAAGACAAGACAAAGACAAGACAAAGACAAGACAAAGACAAGACAAAGACAAGACAAAGACAAGACAAAGACAAGACAAAGACAAGACAAAGACAAGACAAAGACAAGACAAAGACAAGACAAAGACAAGACAAAGACAAGACAAAGACAAGACAAAGACAAGACAAAGACAAGACAAAGACAAGACAAAGACAAGACAAAGACAAGACAAAGACAAGACAAAGACAAGACAAAGACAAGACAAAGACAAGACAAAGACAAGACAAAGACAAGACAAAGACAAGACAAAGACAAGACAAAGACAAGACAAAGACAAGACAAAGACAAGACAAAGACAAGACAAAGACAAGACAAAGACAAGACAAAGACAAGACAAAGACAAGACAAAGACAAGACAAAGACAAGACAAAGACAAGACAAAGACAAGACAAAGACAAGACAAAGACAAGACAAAGACAAGACAAAGACAAGACAAAGACAAGACAAAGACAAGACAAAGACAAGACAAAGACAAGACAAAGACAAGACAAAGACAAGACAAAGACAAGACAAAGACAAGACAAAGACAAGACAAAGACAAGACAAAGACAAGACAAAGACAAGACAAAGACAAGACAAAGACAAGACAAAGACAAGACAAAGACAAGACAAAGACAAGACAAAGACAAGACAAAGACAAGACAAAGACAAGACAAAGACAAGACAAAGACAAGACAAAGACAAGACAAAGACAAGACAAAGACAAGACAAAGACAAGACAAAGACAAGACAAAGACAAGACAAAGACAAGACAAAGACAAGACAAAGACAAGACAAAGACAAGACAAAGACAAGACAAAGACAAGACAAAGACAAGACAAAGACAAGACAAAGACAAGACAAAGACAAGACAAAGACAAGACAAAGACAAGACAAAGACAAGACAAAGACAAGACAAAGACAAGACAAAGACAAGACAAAGACAAGACAAAGACAAGACAAAGACAAGACAAAGACAAGACAAAGACAAGACAAAGACAAGACAAAGACAAGACAAAGACAAGACAAAGACAAGACAAAGACAAGACAAAGACAAGACAAAGACAAGACAAAGACAAGACAAAGACAAGACAAAGACAAGACAAAGACAAGACAAAGACAAGACAAAGACAAGACAAAGACAAGACAAAGACAAGACAAAGACAAGACAAAGACAAGACAAAGACAAGACAAAGACAAGACAAAGACAAGACAAAGACAAGACAAAGACAAGACAAAGACAAGACAAAGACAAGACAAAGACAAGACAAAGACAAGACAAAGACAAGACAAAGACAAGACAAAGACAAGACAAAGACAAGACAAAGACAAGACAAAGACAAGACAAAGACAAGACAAAGACAAGACAAAGACAAGACAAAGACAAGACAAAGACAAGACAAAGACAAGACAAAGACAAGACAAAGACAAGACAAAGACAAGACAAAGACAAGACAAAGATAAGACAAAGACAAGACAAGACAAAGACAAAATAAAGACAAGACAAAGACAAGACAAAGACAAAACAAGACAACCCATCTTGTAGCTGTTTGAAGTCAAACTTGTTGAATTTGGTCAGATCCTTGTCGTATAGCTTGCTAACTCGCGTTTTAGCCGTAATGTTTTATTTTACAGTTCAGTTGTAGTTTATAAACCCAATTTTCGAAGAAATCTTCCGGCGTATATTTCGAACTATACTGCGACTAGCTTCGTTTGGTGGTTATATTCACGCCGAAATGTGCTAGATTTGCTTTGAAAGCCGTCCTGAGTTTGATTCCGGAAATTTTCATATCCTCTGTGATTCTTACACGCAACTTGTTCGGGTCTCATTACTTTGGTGCAGCAATATATCTCCCCTCTTTGCCATTCTGATGTAGAGAAATGCTTTCCAATCACTTCAAATCGACTCTTCAGTCAAGTCTCGGAGGGCCAAGTACCGTATACCATATAACCTACGAGAACGATCGTCGAGATCAGAAAATATCTGTGTTTGTTACTCTCGAGTGGGAAACTTCAAACGACTTGGTACGTGGTACTGTCGGATTCATACTGTTCTTTTCCCATTATATCAACAGACTAAATCTACACCTTCTGTAGATATTACTTAGGGAAGGATTGTGTTCTTGTACCTGCTCTTTTCTTAACCCGCGGACTCTTGCATTTGTTGAACCATTGAGGTTCCACATCGATCCGAAACTTAGAGCCAGTGAGCTCATTGCTTTGTCGCGATCAACATGTTAGTTCCTGGCAAAGAAGCTAGACACCGAATTCTCATTTGTCCAACGATGGCACGTTCTTATTTCCCCTCATTTGTTGCTTTTGCTAGCACGCTGCTTGACCCGTGTAACTTCGGACTGTCGCTAATACATTGTGTGTGTTTGTGTGAGTATGAGGAGGAAGACATGGCTGAACCGATATGGAAAAACTTTGTTTCAAACAAACGGTATAGCGCTCCCACAAGCTGCTGTTATTTTTTTTACTGAACGGACTTCCGCTTTCGGAGGTACAGGTTGAAGAGAGCGATCCCACAGTAAATTTCCATATAAATAGGTACTGTACTGATTATTAAAATGGGTGCAACATTCTTTGTATTTGCGGGTCTAGATCACTAATGACCAATGCCAAGTTCTTAAGTTTATGTAACACCTATTTTTCCGCAAACGCTTACTGATTTTTACAAACTTGGTTTCAAATGTAGGATCAGGAATCAGAATATATTGGCTCAAATGACACGTTCCCCGTACATAGTCGGGGATTTGTGCCTTGCCGTGTGTTTTCATCATTTCCTGAGCGGAAGGAAAGGACAAGGAGATGTGGGGAAGTAGAATTGGAAGGTGGGAAAAATAACAACACAAAACAAAAATAAACAACAGGTAAGTTAAACTCACAAGTAGTTCAACTTGCCTGCGAATAAGCCTAAAGCTCTTTACCACATTGGATAAGAAACTTTAGTATGTCTCTGAGTTTCAGTCGACCAAACATGGTTTCGTCTATATAAGGACGGCTGAAGACTCGAAATCGCAATCGCGCTACCGCTGGACAGTTGCATATCAGATGATATGAGGTTCCGTAGTCGGATTCACAAAGATCACATGAAAAAGACTCAGCGCGCTGAATAGTTGCTATGTGATAATTGAGTTTGCAGTGGCCGGTTAAAGCCCTGGTCAGCATGCCGCAGTGGAGCTTCGAAAAATGTAAGAGATTTTTCGAAACCACTGGGCATGGTTGTTCTAGAAACGCCTTTGTTTGGCGACACGTTTGTAGATTTCTCCAATAATTGCGGTGCTCGGACGAAGCCCAGGACCGTATTTTTCCCTTATCCAACTTGTCGAAATTGGCAGCGCGGGCTCAGGACCAACGAAGTCAATCGCTGAACCTGCCCTGGCCAATTCGTCAGCCCATTCATTTCCAGTAATACCGCAATGTCCGGGCACCCAGACAAGGTAGATAGTGTTGACAATGCTTAGTTGTCTGCCTTGAACCTATCAAAAACTAAATATATGCTGTTTCGTTCATCTAGAAGAGCTATAGGCGTGCATCCAGACCCAAAAATGGGACAGTCTGTAATTCAAGAAACTAACTGCTTCAAATATTTAGGACTTCACTTAGACCCCACACTCTCCTGGATTGAGCATATCACATCTATAGAGAGAAAAGTTGCATCGTTATGTGGGGCTATGCGTAAAGTATGCTCTTTTGTTCCCCAGCATGTACTTCTAAAATTTTATTATGCGCACATCCACTCATTGCTGAACTACCTTGTATCTGTGTGGGGCCGTGCCAGTATCTCGAATCTGAAAAAGCTACAAACGCTTCAAAACAGATGTCTTAAAATTATTTATAAAAAACCATTTATGTACCCTACTATTTTGTTATACAATAATAATGCCCATAACATTTTACCTTTGCTTGGGTTGACTAACTACCAAACAATAATATACATCCACAATGCTTTGCATAATACTATTGCTCATAACAATCTAGAATTTACAACAGGCATTCGAGCTCACAGCACTAGACAAGCCAATCATTTATTATACTCCAGAGTATCCACGAACCTTGGTCAAAGACGCATTTCTTTCATCGGACCTAAGTTATTCAACCAGCTTCCTACTGATTTAAAGCAAATAACATGTCGCACTCGTTTCCAAGCAAAATTGAAACTAATTTTAAAAAATAAAATAGGAGAATTTTTAATTTAAACTTCGTTCACCACCAATCGAGCTTATTCCTTTAGCTATAATTGGTTAACATTTTTTTAATAAAAACAATTGATAAATGCATTTTTTATAGCAATTAGTAATAAATAAATTTAAATTATTATGAGCTTCCTGCAAAGCTACGATGGGACCCTTAAAAGGATTCTTTTCCGCTGGGTACTCGCCGTAGCCTCTTGTCAAATTTTGTGTTTTGTCGGTCTCGTAATGTTTTTTTTTGTTCTCAGCGTTTCCGCGATTCGTAACTTTGTTTTGTTGTGCTGACCTTTTTTTTTGTACGCTGAGAACTGATGTGTCCACTACCAGGGGGCTCCGTTTGTGAGCTTTTTGGTGTGGGGGTAAGAGGCGGGCTATTAAAAAAAAAAAAAAATAAAAAAAAAAAAAATAAAGTTCTTCGATTTGGGTTCGGCACGCGATCACTAGCTTGGACCGGGATTTGTCTGAGCTAAGGGCCTTGATTGCAGCCTGACTATCGGAGCAGAAGTTTATAACTCTGTCGGACAAACTCAGTTGAAGGGCCGATTGCACCCCGCACATAATCGCAAAGATTTCTGCTTGGAATACAGTACAGTATCTACCTAGTGAGTGAGATTGTTTCAGTCTCATTTCACGACAGTAGATACCAGCACCAGCACGTCCCTCCATCAGAGAACCGTCAGTGTAACAAACCACTTGCGTTTGTTGTTGTCTTTCCATAAAGCCAGACAACCACTCCTCTCGAGAGGGAATCTTCTCATGGAATGTCCTGTAAGGAAAACTACAAGTGAGTGTAATATCGCTGGGAGCAAGAATATCTTCATCCCATGTAACCATTTGTGACCACAATCGTGTATGACTGGTAGCAAGATCAACATGATTACTGTTCCAAAGCCCAGTAACCTGCAGTCTGTATGCACATGATAGTGCTTCTTGTTTTAAGTGTATGTGTAATGGTTTGATATTTAGAAGTGCCTCAAGAGCAGCAGTCGGAGTCGTGGTGAAAGCACCAGTCAACGCCATGAGCGCCATTCTTTGCAGATGGTTTAGCTTTGACTGGACTGTCACCACCTCTCCCCTCTGCCACCACACAAGGCATCCGTATGACAGTATTGGACGTACAATTGTCGTGTAAATCCAATAGATGTATTTAGGTTTGAGACCCCAGGTCTTTCCAAAAGTTCGTCTGCACTGCCCGAAGACCATGCACGCTTTCTTGACTCTGAACTCAATGTGAGCAGACCAATTCAGTTTGGAATCCAATATGACTCCAACGTATTTGACTTGATCTGCACACAGTAGCTCAGAATCAAAGAACTGCAAGGGACGAAACCCGGTTGTTATTCGCTTCTTCATGAAAAGAACCATTGAAGTTTTGCTTGGGTTAACTGATAGTTTAACTTGTCGACACCACTGTTCGACAGCTCTTAATGCCTGTTGCATTAAGTCAAAGATTGTTCCGATGCAAAATCCAGTAATTAGTATTTGGTAATCGTCAGCAAACCCGTAGGTTGGAAATCCAAGCTCATTAAGTTTCTTCAACAAGCCGTCAGCTACTAAGTTCCATAACAAAGGTGACAGAACGCCGCCCTGAGGACAACCGCAAATACTCAACTTCCGTATCTCAACCTGTCGCAGTGACGAGCAAAGTATGCGGTTACTAAGCATTGCGTTTATCCAACCTGAGGTACATGCAGGTATCCCATGACCGCGCGTCGCTTCCAGAATAGACTGGAAGGACACATTGTCAAAAGCACCCTCAATATCTAGGAATACACCCAAGCTAGATTGCTTGAGCGAGAAGGCTTTCTCAATGTTGTAAACAACGTCGTGAAGCAGAGTGATCGTGGATTTCCCACACTGATATTCATGTTGCATTTTGTGCAGTGGATATTCAACTAAACTAACGTTCCTGATGTGATGATCGATTATCCGTTCCAAAGCTTTCAGAAGAAAAGAACTTAAGCTTATAGGCCTAAAACTCTTGGCTTCTTCACAGCTTGAGCGCCCCCCCTTGGGAATAAATCTAACAGTTATTTCTCGCCATGCTTTCGGGATATATTCGATAGCAAGACTGGAAAGCAAAATCTTTTTCAAGACATGTTTAAGAATATCAAATCCCTTTTGCAGTAGCACGGGAAGTATTCCATCTTTTCCGGGTGATTTGTATGGAGCAAAGCTGTCAACTGCCCACTTGACCGATTCAGTGGAAACCAATGTGCGTGCTAACGCCCACGAGTCCGAATCACCAGAATAAGATCTGTGAACATTAGTCAACTCCGGATCGATACAACCTGGAAAGTGTGTGTCGAAGAGGCAATTAAGAACATATTTTTCGTCCGTCACATAAACACCATCTCTGGTTTTCAAGGAGTTCATCTGAAAATCATTCGATTTGGAGCGAATTTTATTTAATCTGCTAGCCTCGTTCAGACTAGAGACATTAGTGCATAGGCTTTGCCAGCCAGCCCGTTCTGCAGATCTAAGACATTTCTTATATGCACTACGAGCTGACCTGAAAGCCCTGGAGTCATCACGCTGACGCCGGTTCCAAGCTCTTCTCATAACTTTCTTCATTCTAACTAATGACCAATGCCAAGTTCTTAAGTTTATGTAACACCTATTTTTCCGCAAACGCTTACTGATTTTTACAAACTTGGTTTCAAATGTAGGATACAATACCAGAAATTTCAAAAATCGAATTTGTATTTTACATGCCAAATGCCAAAAGCGAAATACATATAGGTACCAAGCGTAATAAGAATGTAGCAGACTTATTGAGTTATGGAATCATAGCTTGGATATATGAGAAAGGAACGATTGCACCACTAGGTTGATTAAAACAGGTTTTTCAAATTAGTTATAGCATATTGACCGGTTATTTTGTCATTCGAGCAATATTTGTTTAGAATCCTCCCTGTCCTTGATACAAACGGCACTCTTCTTCTTGCACCAGCAGACCAATGTGACCAGGCGGAGCCTCATACATCAGTAACCAGTTCGAATGGCTCGGCTTTTAGGTTCGACTTTGTGCTTTTTTGAGCTTATTTTCTACGGATCACGGACATACGATTGTTTCTTCCATCGCGTGGCAACTCGAGAAGAGATTTTTTTTCAATAATTTCACAAGCAAGGTTTTGAAAAACCGCTTTCGATTTTACATTGGGAGAGCTTGACTCACAGTATATCTCAGACAGTATCTCAATATCTCTGAAGAGAACGTCAATGCAACAGCAAAGTGTTCCAATCATTACTATACCTGTACTCATCTCAAGTATTGTCCGACAAGGCAGTTTTGGTCTGCGATTTTGCTTTGATCTTGCATGATATTGCAAGATTACAACTTCGAATTTTCGCAAAATAACGGGTGAGTCCGAAGTAGCTGAACTAAACTAAAACCCAGGGTAGGTTTTCTTTATAACAAATAAGTTTTATATCTAGTAGCTATTCAAAAAAATGTAGGACAGCTTATGGTCTATCTTTCTCAAGTGTACCTAAACTTCCTTTACTGCTTCCATCATGGTCTAGGCGACATTGAGATCTACTCTGCATATCCTTGATTTTAATTGTGCTGCTGAAGCAGCTTCCCATAATGCTTCGATTGGTTGAAGTTTTGGTACATTCCGCGGATTATCATCTTTTCGGCCACATTTCACACATTGAGAGTTCAACCAAGCAAAGGTATTAGTTTCAATAGGAGGCTTCAGCCGGATGGTAAACGAGGGGTACGACTGCTTGGCAAAATATATCTGATGCACAATTTGAAAAATGGAGTTTCGACTTACGGAAACAAGTTTTCTGACATGCATGGACAGTGGCGTAGCCAAGGGGGGGTTTTGGGGGTTAAAACCCCCTCCAAACCAAAATATTTGAATTGAAGAAAAAAGTTTGATGCTGACTAGTTTATTAAATATTCAAATAATAATTCTGGAAGTTTATTATCTGTTCATTACATCGAGAACCTAATGTTTTAAACGTTATGGGGACTTTTTGTAAATTGTCATAATGGGATCTTGTAACTAATATTTTAGTGAGGAACCTATAGTTGATAAATCATGTAAATATCAAGCAAAATAGCTCAATGAAAACGCCTACATAGAAACTGATGAAAAATGGCGTTTTATGCTTGTCTCTAACAGGTCAAAATCGGTTTTTATGTGCATTTATATAAAGTGCCACTAGCTAAAATTGGTAATAAAAAAATTAAAATTTTTCACGTTTTTCGCTATTTATGATGTACATTTGGGCATCGAATTGAATGGCGCCAAGATTCCATAATTTGGAAACCCTCAGCTTTTGGAGCTTTAGTATTTAGCTCTTTAGGAGCATAATTTTATTGATTATTTTTTCCAGTTGGATGCATTACAAATTCCAATCAAATTTAGTTCGAGGCTTACTGTCTTCAGCAACATTTTCAAGAATGTTATTGCAAATAGCTTGGTTGAAGATATGAATGCAACCCGTATTTGTGCATTATAGGCCATATTTCACTACGAATTCCCTTACTAACGGTTATAGGCGGAAACAAAGAATTTGGGAGAACACCTTGTAGATAACTTTACTATCCTAGTATGTAAAGGTGACTTCAACGCCACCTTGGTCAAATTTAACTTTTTCGTATATATACTGAAAAATATACTGAATGGCGTTTACGGCACCTTTGCATACAAGGGCAGTTCAGTAATGTGATTAATCGGTAATTAGTTGCAAAAATCCCGCTTAACACAATTTTTATAGATGGGGCATACTACTCCCTACATACTTCGGTAAAATCTCCTCCTTCCAGATCTTCAAAAGCACCCAGTGGAGTGCTCTAGTCAATTCCTGCACTCTGTGTTTGAGTAGCTCACTTGACAGTTGATCATTGCCAGCGGTTCAACCGTCATATTTTTTCATGAGTCTTAGGTAGATCCGGAATCTGTCGTCGACTGCACGCGTCTGCAAGCGGATTCTTGTAATACTCTTGTCGTCTACTGCTTCGCTATTTAGGTGTTCGTCATAATATACTTATCAGTCGTGAGATTTCTGCACAAATAATGTGTACACCTTATAAGGTGTGCAGACTATCTTGCGCGATAACCGGTTTATACAATGCCCCCGACCTATCAGGATGTTTATGTCACCGATGACGAGTTTAACATTCCGCCATAGGCAGCTATCATAGACATGCTCCAGCTGCGCATAAAATGTATCTTTCTCGGCTTCGTGAGGTCAATGCACATTGATAATGCTCTAGTCGAAGAAATGGCCTTTGATCCACACTACACATATCCTTTCGCTGATCGTCTGCCACTTGATCACGCGTTGGCGCATTTTGCCCAGCTCTTGTGCCGTCGCTAGATCCCCGCATTTCCACACCTTCTGCCTTGTCTATCAAAGCTCCTCCAATGCTACGGTTTCGAAGTTGCGAGTTTTCAGCTCATGCTTTTGTTAGTAAAGTGGTGTTTTTTGAGACACTCGTTGAACTTGACCTAACCTGTCTCGTAGTCCGCCACCCAACATAACTGACACCTGCGACAGGTATTTAGTTCTGCTACGGTAGGGTTATAGCGCCCATGCCCGCTCACACCATCCCATTTCGCTATTACTGCAGAACACGGTAGTACCCAGTCGATCGCGGCCTACAGATTAAATGTCATCAATAGACCCGCCAACATTTTTGAAAAATCTAAGATTTTCGTCAAAACCCCCTCCAAACCAAATTTCTGGCTACGCCACTGTGCATGGAGAGTGCTAATCATACACAGAAATTGAAACATGCTAAAATGAGCTCAAATGCTGGTTTGTTATAGTTTCACAATCTATAAAAGTAGGCTTTGAGACACACACATAAATCAAAGAGGGTCAGCTTCCTTCGTATACCGCTATCATGACAAAAAATGTGTAATTCGACGCCTTTATCCAAGTCAAAATCAAATGTTGGAAAATACATTTTATGACTCACCAAGTGAGGAAGTCACCAAGGTTCCTGTAGACCCGGCACTACGACACACTTCGACATCTGATGAAAGGTCTAACTAATCAAATAAGACTCATTTATCGCAAAAAAATAATGTGTTTCCAAGTGCTGAGGTTTTATGATATAATGAATATTTGTGGTCGTTTGGCATTAACTCGTTAGTCAATTGATGAGTAATACTATTAGAGCTGTCCCAAATGTTATTATGAGAATTTGTAGCACTGCCCGTTATGAGTACAAAACAATTTCTACCACAATATGACACAACCTTTTTAAAATCATCAAAACGCGATGTAATATGTAGCAAATTTACCGAACAATAGACGTATTTCTTGTCTATGCTGTCAACAACCAGATTGACAGCAAAAATATCGTAAGTTGTTATCTCAAATATAAGACCTGTGCACTATATGCAAAAATGAATGCACTAAGTATTTCACAAGGAGTGGTCATGCAATTTTTTTAAATGCAATGAAAACGGGGTTTGCTAAGTTTTCAACATAATAGCATCCTTCATGAAAATCCAGTCCACAACAACTAGAAGCTATCGAAAACGTTGGATAATGCTCTCCTATTTGTGTTAATTAGGGGCATGGCTAATTGTTGTTTTAATTGCCGCAAGGTTCTACTGTATCGATTTTGTTGGCTATTTTCGGCAAACGAAAGCATGGCCATGGACATGATCGAAAGGAAATGTGAAGAAACCTTTGCCTTCTGCTAAGTAGGAGTTGGGCGTTGTACCCAAGTCTACCGCATGATCATTGATAGAACATAACTCATCATCATGCTTTACCGCCGACGCCAGCGTTTTAATATGATTATAACGCCAAACTCCTACTTAGCAAAAGGCAAAGGATTCTGAACATTTCCTTTCGATCATGTCCATATGAGCCTGCTTAGTCCTAGTTTTCCGTTCTGATTAACTCTAGAATACCTATCCGTCTTTCAATTTCATTGCTTTCGTTTCTCTTAGTCTCAAATTTGCCGAAAATAACCAACAAAATCATACAATCATCCATTATGTTAGAGCTTCGGTTGACACAGCGATGGAAAGGTCAATTATGCTCCGTTTACTGACTTATTTTAGTCTTTCCAGCCTTTTGGTTTTCAGCTAGAGGTTATCTTGGGACTCCTATTTCTGCTGCCTTCCACGACGTGAGAGCAGGACTCCAGCGAAACGGCATCCAGGCTGATTTAGTCCAGAGAGAGATAATAGACTGTTATCTACCTCCTAATGGACCACAACCGAGAAAGTTTGTACTACTTGAATTGTGTATGACACTAGATCCCAACTAACTTTTCCCAACTAAGTTTCCCAACTAACTTTTCAAATGTTTTTGTACAAAAAACTAACAACAAGTAATTTCGACGTTTCTTTCGAAAGTTCAATTTAATTGAATGCTTGTTTGTGTTTTAAAATCCCCAAAACAACATGTACGTTATTGTAAATGCCTTAGTCTGGCGGTTCAATGGCTAAAGACTTAGATGACCTTAGAAGTCACTCGGCGTATGCTCGAGCCCCAGCCAGAAGGAACTCTTAGTGATAAGTAGGATCGCAATACTAACCCTGCAATCGCACTGTAAAATTATGTTAGTACCAAGGTATTGTTTTTGATAATGAATTATTGAAACTCAACGATAAAGTTGTAACGGACTGTTCATGACACACAACTTGTTCTATGTAGTATGAAAATATTTAGATCAAAATACTATTCTACCGTATAACTAATCTTACTAATTTCAAAGATCTTTCTTGGTCGGTGTCCATACTTACTGGTCGGTGTCTAACTGGACATAGTGGCTCATAGTACCAGTGCATTACTTGCGGTATAAATCAGTTTCATTAACATTTTGTCTGTATAATATGATAATAAAATGGTAATAATATATACCCTGATCAGGAGGTAAGAAATAGGAAAATCACTGGTTCCAATAGCTAGTCTGTTCTGTCGAGTCTCGACCTAGATAGACGCTTTGTGTTAGTAGAAGTAGTTCTTCAGCTCTAAACGTTGGGATTTCACTTAGATATCCGTTGAAATAACTGTTCAAGTTACGTACCGAAATTTGGCATAGATTTTTTTTTTACGATTTTGAATATAACACTATTTCTCATAGTTCAAAAAACCAAACCTCATATTCGTGGATTCAATACTTTTTGGTCTATCAACTATTACTTGAAAGGAATCGTTATCTTAAAAAACGTGGTATTTTGAAAACCGTGCAAAAATTTGGGCAAAAAATACCCATGAAAAACAGGCAACACGCTATAGGATTTTAGGAAAAATCCGCGCATGTGCCAGAGGTGAATAATCATTAGATTGATTTGAGCAAACTGATTGCTAGCATATATTCATAGCATAAAGTCATAAAGCTCAAAAGAAATATAGTACGTAGTTTTCCAAACGAAATCATTCTTTTATCATGATTTATTATAAGGGTGCAATATTTTAGCGCTTCTTGTAGCTAGTATGAGTAATTTAATAATTTTTTTTATAAATTTATAGTATCAATTGGAAAGAAATCGGCAATCGAAGCTTTTTAGTAGATTTCTCCACAAACGAAGCTTTATCTGTGAGTTCTAAAATACAAACAGGGCAACTATCAATGATGTAACGCAAAATTTTCATTTCATTTACCCCCTCCCTCTTCTTAGGGTTATTGGTTATTTCCTTGGTAAATAAGTCACGAATAAGATGTCCAATATTTTTTTCTTCGGTAGAAATACATTTGGTATGTCTCAGGTTACTTTTTTCCACCAAATTTCACAAAATGTTGAAATTTTTCATTGTCCCTCCTTCAATACAAGTGTTACATGATTTATAAATAGCCCCTACACCAAGCTTTCGGGTACTACTAATTTAGCACAAACCCTGTGCTTTTCTACTGCGCAGAACAAGCGACGATATAATGCGTGCGACGGGAAAATTGAAAAACGCTGTTATGAAGTTTTCCAAATCAAGTTTTACTTGCTACCATTAGTTTCCTCGGATTCTTACGAATCCATTGGTATACTATACTTGGGTAGTTTTATGGGAAAAGCGAGAGAAAAAGCGGGTTGAAGAAATCATTCATTTCATTCGCGTGCACGCATACATTCATACGAGTATCGTATATGCGTATTATATTGATATCCTCAATTCTGCAGATAAGAAGAAAAAGAAGCCCGACGGGGGCCTTAAGCACTATATATTTGGACAACGATTCATAATATATACGGATCATCGTCAACTAATTTCAATCTGGCATTTAAAAAAAACTTCTTCAACACTTACGAGATTACGGCTCAAACTACAAGGCCTTGAGTGCGACATCCGATATAAGCAAGGAAGAGAGAATGTGGTTGCGGATTTTCTATCTCGCCTACCACAAAACAATGAAATGGACGACAAAAACAAAGAATCAGCTGTCCCCGTGTTAGTATTGACGCGAGCGCAAAAGCAAAGAAAAGACGCCGAAACATCGAGAAATAATCAAGCCGCCAGTGACGATTTTGACGTCATTGCTATGAGTAACAATGAAAGCTCAAGAGATTCGGAAGAAAATAGCAACATAAATGAAAAATATGAGGAATTCGAGGAAGCAATAGCATCCAATTCAATCCCCACCGAAATCCTTAGTTTTGCATCGGTGATTGACACCGAAAGAACATATGACGCCAATTTTGTTATTTTGAATAGCAGAACATCGTACGCTGAAATTTCTAAAATTTGCGACTTACCGCATGGACTGAAGGATTAT
The DNA here is from genome assembly GCF_030247195.1 of Topomyia yanbarensis. Lineage (NCBI taxonomy): Eukaryota > Metazoa > Arthropoda > Insecta > Diptera > Culicidae > Topomyia > Topomyia yanbarensis. Next base: position 106,589,812 of record NC_080670.1, on the reverse strand, counting down.
GTGCAGGACAGTATCCTTTCTGTCCCAGAGAAAAAAACTATTTGGCATCATAATGCCAGGAAATGCCAATACGCTGTTAGACAGCAAAGACTTTTTTGACATATTCATGCGGGGCTTTGCCACGTTGATCAGCAAAATGCCCAACGCAAGTAACATACAGGTTGTTTCATTTAGAAAAATTAGACAATATGAGGCGATCCAAATGCTGCAATTCGCGGCATGGAAAGGCAGAAAGCAATGTACGCTGTACAATGCGGATTGCGAACGCATTGCAGTAAAAAGGAAGTAGAAACAATCTTACTGGAATTCCACGATGCCCCTCTAGGAGGACACGTGGGAGCGAAACGCATGCTTCGCAGAATTAAGAATCTATTCCAGTGGAATAACATGCGCAGAGACGTAGAAAATTACGCACGACAATGCGAATCATGCCAGAAAAACAAGATCCACAAGAGGAATAGGATTCCAATGAAAATTACTACAACGGCAACGGAACCGTTGGAAAAATTATATATGGATATAGTTGTCTTACCCGAATCAAACTGGGGAAACAAATATGGGTTGGTGGTGCAGGATGACCTCACCAGATACCTAATCGTAGCACCAATGGAGAATCAAGAAAGCGAAACAGTAGCGCGGACTTTCATAGAACATGTGATCTGTAAATTTGGTACCCCACAAGAGCTAGTTACAGATAACGGCACAAACTTCATTAGTTCCCTACTGAAGAATGTATGCAAAATTCTAAAGATAAAGAAGATAACTACCAGTGCGTACCACCCGCAGGCAAACTTAGTAGAGAGAGCCAATAGGGAATTAAAAATTTACTTAAGACAGTACATAAGTGGAGAACACGGCACTTGGGACCAATTACTCCCATTCTTCACATTCGAGTACAACACTACAACGAACTCATCGACCGGATTTACACCGTACGAATTGATGTTCGGGCGAAAGGCTACACTTCCCACGTCAATTTATGAACGAAAAGACCGGGAAATTTATTGTGACAGCTATGCGGGTGAGATCAAGAAATGCTTCGCCAAAATGCACGCAACAGCAAAGGAAAATCTGATTCTGTCAAAGCAAAAAAGAAAAGAACTCTATGACAAATCAACGAATGAATGGACACCTATGTGGGGAGATTTAGTACGAGTACACGCAACCCCTATGGGTGTAGGACAGAAATTGCAAAATCTATGAAGAGGACCATACGAGAAAAAAGCAATTTAAAATGGTAGAAAATATAAAGCCAGAAAGAGGGAATTTTTTTTTATTAACGAGTCAAGTAGACCGTCGTATAAAATATGGGATATAATAAAAACATGAAAAAGATGCAATCGAAGGAAAGGTTGCGAATAAAAGTAATATAAATTTTGCAAGGTTGTTTGCAAGTGTAACACAGGAAAAAGTGCAATCAAAAGAAAGGTTGCAAAACATTGCCAATGAATACAAGAGATGGTCAGAGTCCAAGAAACCTGAACCAAACTAAGGCAAAAATACAGAAGGGCCTGAGTCATTGAACCAGAGCCGAAATAAAAGTCAAGAGCCAAGAGTCAAAGGACCTGAGTCGAGTGCAATTTATAAAGTAAAAATAAAAGAAGGCCTGAGTCAGCGAACCAGAGCCAAAATAAAAGTAGAGCCAAAAGCCAGAGTCAAAGGACCAGAGCTAGAGCCACGATTATAAAGGTCGCGTATTTTCTAAATCGGATCGTGTAAGCTATATGTACTACGATTTGAAACTCCAGAGTTGACAATACCGAAGTATCGAGATTAGAAGCATAAGAAATGAATGGACAAGAGGAGGTAGGACTCCTGAGAATGACAAGGGTGAATTAACACAAGGAAACCTACGCCGGTATGTATGATAAATGAGTGAAGTATGAACGAGTGTTAAAATTTCAGATAGGACGAAAAAGTTGTCAAACGAGACCGAATTAAGTAAGGGCGAAAAGGGTGAAAAGCAGGAATACGAGACAAATACGAGGAAAAGAATCAGATCAGACCAATGTTAGGTGATCTTATCAGTTGAAACAATGCAAAAAGTTTCATAATTAAAGAAAAGTGTTAATGGACACTATGACATATAGGTGATGAAAGCGTCACGAAAAACGTGAAAGTGGGAATAGAAAATTTTTATTAACCATTTTATAAAGAGACGTGTAGCGAACACGCTCAAAAGATTACATTTTACCAAAGAGGCGTGACATGAATCCGTCCAAGTACTGGTTAAAATATAAATATAAAAAATGCAGTTAAACAAATGGCGAGAAAACGCCCAGATGGGAAATATTTTATGAAAAGGGCAAACATACCAAAACAAGAAAGTTATCAACAAGTTGCAGTAGAGACAGACACTGCAGAAGAATTTCATTTTAAATTTCACAAGAGTCGCAAATGAGCCAAAGTGCGTTATTTTTTTTTCTATCTTTCTAAATATTATTAGGAGAATTTCGATTTGGTTTCACAAGTTGCGCATCAGTCCACCTTGGCAATTGTAATTTTCAGGTACTCTCTAGGATGGATGTAGTTGATACTGGTAAGTAAGATTTCAGAGCACTTTTCCTTCATAACCACATGGTTAGCAATACCATGTATCTTTTCGGGAATTTAGGTCTTTATTTGTGGTACCCTCCTGGGTCAACCTCAATTGGATAGGGGGAGATGTCGAAGCAACATACACGAAACCACAATAGACAGGAAGGAAGATAACCAAGTATTCCCGCAAAAATACTTACCTCGCTTCGACAAATGTTGTCGACACAAAACATTTTTGAAAAAAATTTAAAGAAAAAAAAAATTATTATGAAAAAAAACACAATTACAAAAAAAAAGACACAACTCGAGGAACACACAAAAAAAATATATTATCCATCTCGAGCCTAAAACAATATTACAAAAAGAAATTTACTAAAAATGAGCACAACAGGCAAAAGAACTCAACATTATTAAAACGAGCAAAGTAGCAAAAGATCTCGAACAAAAAAAAACAACACATCTGGGGAAAAAGAAGGAATTGGGGGCAATTACTAATAACTAACACCCTTGTTCTTGTTTGAAATACATATCCGATAAGAATAGATTAGAAAGATTGCCAAACCGAGTCGGTTTTCATGTTAAAATAAACTATAAGCAAGAGTAATCTCACATACGACAAATTTTAAACTGTAAAGTAAATAATTGAAAACAAACAGAAATCGAAATAATTGAATAAATATAGTAAATTAAAAGTTGAGATTGAAGATAACAAAAAAAAATTTAGTTCATTTATATTTTTAACACAATAATAATCTAGAACAGTCAAATTATCAAAACGGTAGGACAAATAAGCAAATAACATATAATGAAAAAAAATTATTAAACATAGGAGATTTTGCATGAAGTGGAAGCAGAAGTCCAGAGTAGTGTGTGCCCCATGAAGATGGTAGTCACGAGCACTACCCAACGCGTTCGACAAGGATAGATTTGGAAAGGACGGTTGCAGGTGGTGACGGGAAGAAGATGGAGGGGATCTCGGAGGTGGAAGAATGGTCAAAATACGAAACAAGCAGGACAGCCCATTATTAACGAGAAATTCAATGAAGCTGAGAGTGGAGTATTGACAACGAAGGCTAAACCTGGATCAGCCTAAACCAAAGATTAAAGCCACAGTCGGAACAGTCAAACCCGGTCTGTGTGATTTAAAATAGCGCCTCAGTAGCCCACAATCAATATGGCCTGAAGGTAGCAAGCAAGCAGACAAATCTCCCGGATAAGCCAAACGTTGAGGGAGAAACCAATGTCGACAAATACGTAAAGGATATCTATGTAATCGATCGAGGGTTGGTACAACAAATAAATTCTAACCAGAATCGAGGAAATGAGTAACATGAGATAACAAAAATCAACAACGTGAACGGAGAAGACAGAATCGAAACAATACGTATAAGCAAGCAACCATAGCCCAAGGGGACAACAATCTGTGGACAAGAAGGATGTTACTTCTCAGCCAATTGGAAATATCCTGCCGCACGAGGAACCCGAAATTTGAATTCCGAGAACCACTACGCAACCGAGTCGAGGAGCCGAGAGTGGATGTAACGTTTGGAAGCAGGAAGAGGTGCACACTGGGACCACCGTAAAGTTAGGATGTTAAGAAAATGTCAAATAATGATAGAAAATTGTAAATATTTGGTTTTAACAAAAGTAACAACAAATATGATTTATGTAATGGCAATCTTAGGAGTTAGGACACAAAAGACTTTTTGACACAAATTTTATATATAACCCATGCAATTGTCTTGATGATGCGTCTCTCCGAGGCAACATCAAGCTCAGAAAGTAAGGGGGCATGCAGCGCCCTTAGTTTTCGGCCAGCATCAACCCTGGCAAATTTCTCCAAGTGGTGCACCAGGGAACTTAATTTCCTCGGTTACATCACCAGCTACAGCCTTAAGCTAAGGTGATATTTTGATGCACTCACGCTTTCCAAGCCATATGCTTACGGAAACGAATAAACACTTTGTTTAATTAAACACAGTTTGTTGCTGATAGCAGCAGACGGCGACGCTGTTGTAGAAAGTAAAGGCCTCCGAGTATGAGTCATATTGAATTACTGATTCATCCACCGGGGTCTTTACACTCGGCTGCGTGGAAAGAATGTTTTGTTTAGGTATGAGACTCTCTCAGAGTAAAGTCTACACAGACGATATGATAAAAGTCTTTTGGGTCAAATTGTAGAGAGTCAGTCGGTAGATGATAATTGTGAGGAGCAGTGATCTGCTTAATCGAAGCTCAACCACTCAGGGATTTAGAAAAAGAATTATTTTGAGCGAAGATTACGCTGAAGCGAAAGTGATTTGGGCGGTGATCATTCTGTGCCTAAGTTTCGAAGTCAGTCAGTCGCAGATCACATTACCGTAAAGCAAATATAGTGATTACGGTACTCATAATTCTGAATTAAAGAATATTGTAACAAGTGGGTATTTTAACGTCAATTACAATTGCCAACCTTCCCATCGGATGCTATTGAATTTTTTTATTGATTAGACTTCCGTTTCCGGAGTTACGAGTTGAAGAGTGCAATGACACAGCAAATTCCCATATAAACTGAAATGAAAAATTTTCAAAATCATATTTGTATTTTTGATGCCAAATGACTTCAAAATGCATGAAACATTGAGATTTGATGTAAACTCGAAAAAAATGTTTGACAAAAATTGAGTTTTTTGGACTTTGGTACATTTTTGCCTTTCTCATATAGAAAGGTTATGTAATCACTCTAAAAATCGTCAATCATACCGGCCCGGAGGGAGTATGCAGTGAGGGGTTGCTACTTTAAAATTAAAACAAGTTTAAAATTTCTTAACAAGTTGAAAATTTTCGGCAGGACCCGGACCTCCCGGATCTTTCTCCATTATCCGCCGCTGGTTTCAAGCGATGTTTCAGTATCACATAGTATCTCAAGATCGTGGATGTCGATCCATTGCATGTATGTGCAAATCGTACTGAACATGTAATATTCATTTCCACTATTGTATTGAACATAACCAGCCATGGAATCGTAGTCTGGACAAATGAGAAACGCTCAATTGCACCACTAGGTGGATTAAAACAGTGCAATAAAAATTGGACAGTTGTTTCCGAGCCTTTCAACGGAGCAGATCGTTATACTTCACAGTAGTGTTCGGTGTGTAAGTTTCAGTGAGTGAAGGTCAACCTTTGTTCGTTTGTTGACTGCCGTTCTGCTGGTGCCGGTGGCAAGTCCAGCGTATTGTTTTCGCTGGTGCGGAATAATCGACGTTACTGCAGATAAGTTTTGTCTGTTTTTTCCTCTCGTTTGCTTTCTTTCCTTTTCTCTTTTTTTTTATTTTACCTTGTAATCTAATAATAAGACACATTCCCGTATATACAACGCTCTGCCCTCGTGCTTAAATGGCCGAGGGCGAAATACCATCTGATATTCTCATGGAAGTTCTGATTCCCCTAACACGCGCATTGCCCCCCGTATAAAACAGTACCCTCTAGATTCCACTGGACCATGAGTAGTGTACTTTCGGACCGGGGAGAAACCGGTTAATGTATTGAAACTTTCTCGGGATCTGACTGCTAAATACCCGGCCGTAGCTCAGATAACACGTGTTCGGGCATGTAAAATACGTGTTCTAGCGAATGACCTCGGCCAGGTAAACGCGATTGCTTCCTGTGAGCACTTTACGTGGGAATTTAAAGCGTACGAGCCTTGTCTGGCCGCAGAAATCGATAGGGTAGTGTCCGAATCGGGCATGAAATGCGAAGAACTGTTGGAGCACGGGGTTGGCTGCTTTAAGGACCCCTCACTCCAACAGATTAAGATCTTAGAATGCAAACAATTGTGTACCGCAAACACCGAGGGAGGTAAGACTCTCAATCAGGCTCGCTTCGGGTGACATTCGCCGGGTCCTCTCTTCCCAATTACATCCTCCTTGACAAAGTTCGCCTACCTGTTCGCCTGTTTGTACCGCGGGTCATGAGCTGCAGTAATTGCAAGCAGTTGGGCCACACAGCCACCTATTGTGGAAACAAAAAAAGGTTGCGGCAAATGTGAGGGAGATCATGAGGATGACTCTTGCGGCAAAGAAACTGAAAAATGTATTTACTGCGGGGGCCCTTCGCATGATCTTCAGTCATGCCCTGCGTACAAACAGCGCGGGGATAAAATTAAACGCTCCCTCAAGGAACGCTTGAGGCGCTCTTATGCAGAAATGCTAAAGAATGCTTCGCCATCTTTCCTGCCCTAAAATCCCTATGTTGATTTGGCTAACGTTGAGCAAGAATCTGATGACCCACGAGAGGGAACATCTTTGGTTAAGCCAGGGGAATCCAGGAAGAGGAGAACTCTAGCCTCCCCTAGACTACCTCGTAAGGGTTCCAAGATGTCATCCTCTGAGAGTGCGCCAACAACATCTAATAAATCCAACGGAAGTTCTACAAAAAATCCGAAGCAATTTGCTCCAGGGCTTGGGAACTTTAATTCTAACAAGGAGTACCCCCCACTTCCAGGGACACCAGAAATCCCAAGTGTCCACTTTTTTCCAACAGACACTCAGTCCAGTAATGGACTAATGAAATTTTCTGACATCGTGGACTTAATTTTCACAGCTTTCAATGTTACTGATCCTCTTAAAAGCCTTCTGATACGTTTTCTCCCTATAGTGCAAACATTTTTGAAGCAGTTGACTACTAAATGGCCCCTCCTTGCAGCGATCGTATCCTTCGATGACTAAGTCATCGAACGAGGTCACCGACTCGATCATTGTTCTACAGTGGAACAGCAGAAGTATTCTCCCGAAAATCGATTCCTTTAAATTTTTACTAAATAGTTTAAAATGTGATGCTTTCGCATTATGTGAAACTTGGTTAACTTCCGATATAAATCTCAACTTCCACGACTTTAATATTATTCGTCTGGATCGAGAAACCCCTTATGGAGGAGTACTTTTGGGGATTAAAAAGTGCTATTCTTTCAACCGAATTAACCTCCATTCGACACCAGGCATTGAAATTGCCGCTAGTCAAGTTCTAATCAAAGGCAAAGACCTTCGCATTGCTACCATCTACATTCCTCCTAGAGTTTCGGTAGGGCACCGAACGCTTTGTAATATTATGGAATTCTTACCGGCACCGCGGCTAGTTCTAGGAGATTTTAACTCGCACGGTACGGTATGGGGTTGTCTTCACGATAATAATAGATCAACATTAATCCAAGATCTTTGCGACAATTTCAACATGACCATCTTAAACACGGGAGAAATGACGCGGATTCCTACACCACCAGCACGCGCAAGCGCGTTGGATTTATCGCTTTGCTCGACATCGCTACAGTTCGATTGCAGGTGGAAGGTGATCCCTAATCCCCACGGTAACGATCATTTGCCTATCGTGATTTCAATTGCTAACGGTTCAAGACCATCGGAAACAATCAATGTCTCGTATGACCTCACACGGAACATACATTGGAAGAGTTACGCGACCGCGATATCCGCTAAAATCGAATCCACTCAAGAACTTCCTCCGGAGGAAGCGTACAGGTTTTTGGCTGGCTTGATTCTCGACAGTGCGAATCAAGCTCAGACTAAACCAGTACCCAGCGCGAATACCCATGGACGGTCTCCCACCTTGTGGTGGGCTAAAGAGTGCTCAGAGCTGTACGCGGAGAAGTCCATTGCATATAAGGCCTTCCGGGAAGACGGGTTGCCCGCTAGCTATCAACAGTACGCGTCGTTAGAAAGGCGAATGAAGAGTCTAATGAAAGCCAAAAAACTCAGTTATTGGCGCCGGTTCGTCGACGGGTCAACGAGAGAAACAGCGATAAGCACTCTTTGGGGTACGGCTCGACGTATGCGTAAACGAAACAGTACCAACGAGAACGTGGAATATTCAAACCGCTGGATATTCGCTTTCGCCAAGAAGATCTGGCCGGACTCTGTCCCGGTACAGAAAACGCGCCGCGTCTCCTTACGATACCGCGGACGAAACACCGTTTTCGATGGTGGAGTTCTCACTTGCTCTCTTATCATGCAACAATAACGCCCCAGGGTTAGACAGAATCAAATTCAACTTGTTGAAGAATCTGCCTGACACTGAAAAAAGGCGCTTGCTGAACTTATTTAACAAGTTTCTTGAGGGTAACATTGTCCCTCATGACTGGAGGCAATTGAAGGTCATCGCTTTTTGTATTTGTATTTGCATTTGCATTTGTATTTGCATTTGTATTTGCATTTGTATTTGTATTTGTATTTGCATTTGCATTTGCATTTGCATTTGCATTTGCATTTGTATTTGCATTTGCATTTGCATTTGCATTTGCATTTGCATTTGCATTTGCATTTGCATTTGCATTTGCATTTGCATTTGCATTTGCATTTGCATTTGCATTTGCATTTGCATTTGCATTTGCATTTGCATTTGCATTTGCATTTGCATTTGCATTTGCATTTGCATTTGCATTTGCATTTGCATTTGCATTTGCATTTGCATTTGCATTTGCATTTGCATTTGCATTTGCATTTGCATTTGCATTTGCATTTGCATTTGCATTTGCATTTGCATTTGCATTTGCATTTGCATTTGCATTTGCATTTGCATTTGCATTTGCATTTGCATTTGCATTTGCATTTGCATTTGCATTTGCATTTGCATTTGCATTTGCATTTGCATTTGCATTTGCATTTGCATTTGCATTTGCATTTGCATTTGCATTTGCATTTGCATTTGCATTTGCATTTGCATTTGCATTTGCATTTGCATTTGCATTTGCATTTGCATTTGCATTTGCATTTGCATTTGCATTTGCATTTGCATTTGCATTTGCATTTGCATTTGCATTTGCATTTGCATTTGCATTTGCATTTGCATTTGCATTTGCATTTGCATTTGCATTTGCATTTGCATTTGCATTTGCATTTGCATTTGCATTTGCATTTGCATTTGCATTTGCATTTGCATTTGCATTTGCATTTGCATTTGCATTTGCATTTGCATTTGCATTTGCATTTGCATTTGCATTTGCATTTGCATTTGCATTTGCATTTGCATTTGCATTTGCATTTGCATTTGCATTTGCATTTGCATTTGCATTTGCATTTGCATTTGCATTTGCATTTGCATTTGCATTTGCATTTGCATTTGCATTTGCATTTGCATTTGCATTTGCATTTGCATTTGCATTTGCATTTGCATTTGCATTTGCATTTGCATTTGCATTTGCATTTGCATTTGCATTTGCATTTGCATTTGCATTTGCATTTGCATTTGCATTTGCATTTGCATTTGCATTTGCATTTGCATTTGCATTTGCATTTGCATTTGCATTTGCATTTGCATTTGCATTTGCATTTGCATTTGCATTTGCATTTGCATTTGCATTTGCATTTGCATTTGCATTTGCATTTGCATTTGCATTTGCATTTGCATTTGCATTTGCATTTGCATTTGCATTTGCATTTGCATTTGCATTTGCATTTGCATTTGCATTTGCATTTGCATTTGCATTTGCATTTGCATTTGCATTTGCATTTGCATTTGCATTTGCATTTGCATTTGCATTTGCATTTGCATTTGCATTTGCATTTGCATTTGCATTTGCATTTGCATTTGCATTTGCATTTGCATTTGCATTTGCATTTGCATTTGCATTTGCATTTGCATTTGCATTTGCATTTGCATTTGCATTTGCATTTGCATTTGCATTTGCATTTGCATTTGCATTTGCATTTGCATTTGCATTTGCATTTGCATTTGCATTTGCATTTGCATTTGCATTTGCATTTGCATTTGCATTTGCATTTGCATTTGCATTTGCATTTGCATTTGCATTTGCATTTGCATTTGCATTTGCATTTGCATTTG